>NC_135786.1:211535000-211732500 GCF_051106095.1 Pogona vitticeps | reverse complement strand
GAAAACTCTAAAAAGACCCTTTTAACATTTGAACCACTAACAGGTTTTAGTTGGCATAAACTCTTGTGGACTCAGCCCCAATGAATGCCAAATAAAACATGTTAGTTTTTAAGGTTTCAGAAGACTCTTTGTAAGAGAAGGAACAAGTTTGTCTTGGCAAGACACTTTTTTTTCATTTTGAAATCTTTGTACATTCTGATATAAAAATGTGGCCTTCAACAACATCCACCTATCTTCCTTCCCATAACCAGACATTAAATCAAAACAAAAAAGAAAACCAAAAGGGTTTAGTATTTAATACATCTTTTCATTATTCTATAACTTTAGACTGTGTCTGTAATCACCAAAATTGTAGGAAGGACTGAATGGAGAAAAGCAAAGCGTTATTGTGTGCATGGTACATTAAGTATGAGAATCCAGACATCCTGAAAATATGTCACACATCCTTTACTCACCATTTATTATCACGTCAGTGTTTTTTCCAGGCAGGACATGATGCATTGTGTAATCCATATGGCAGTTTTGGCTGTCATGGTGGCCTATGAACTGCAACTCTGTAATAAATGAACAAAACCAGCCATTCTTCTTGCAACACTGCTTTAGAAGTTTCAGATGATTTTGAGAATGTGAGATACAAAAAATGCGTCAGAGACAACGCATATGGAACGTGTTTAGCTTCCTCTCCTGCCGTTCACAAAGGATCCAGGAGTCACTGCAGGAGTGTGCTCAGGACACAGGCTCTATAGACCTGGATCTTGGTATATGCCACCAGCTTCTTATTAAGCCATACTCTCTTTGTGAATCTAGAGAACATGGTAGCTGCTTTGCCAATGCGTTTATCCAGCTCGACATCTAGGGAGAGAGTGTCGGTGATTGTTGAGCCAAGGTACACAAAGTCATGAACAACCTCCAATTCTTGTGTGGAGATGGTACTAGAGGGAGGTGAGTCCACGCCCTGGCCCATGACTTGTGTTTTCTTCAGCCTGGTAGCTGGTAACTTTCAGAGATTTTTTTAAAAAAAGTATTGTAATTATTTTTGAAACAGGAAAAATTGAGTTGTTTTTATAAAGTGTAACCACAATTGCACTAATTACTTTTTAGGACCTAGATGTTATAATGGTAATTAATTACTTTCTAAAACAATCCAGGCATGGTAGATAGGCTGCTCTAAGGATAAGAGTTACCCGGGATGATTTTTTTCCCACCTGAGCTGAAGAACAAGCCAAATGTGATATGCTAGTTAGAACAGTGGTTGAGGACTCACTGAAATGCATGGGTTCTCGTGGGCCAGTTGCTCTCAGTTAGCCCAAGGAACCTCAGAATGAAGTGAGGAGGAGAAAACCTATATATACACCACCTTGACCTCATTGGAGGCAGCGTGGGATATAGAAATAACTCTGTCCTCTAATATCTCATTGCTATCCCCTGCACCTGAAGCAACTGCCTCTTTATACCCAGTAGTATAGCTGATGCAGATAATCATTGCTACTACTGTGCTTAACAGTATTTCCAGAGCGAGAGGAACTTGAAAAAGGAGCAAAGCAAGTAACATAGGATGAGTCAAAACAATCAAGAACCATCAAAACTCTCACTGCAGCTTTCTCAAACCAAATCGCACAATCCCTGTTGGCATGGAGATTGGAAAGTGCTAGTGAGATCCTTATCCAAGACCACTAACTAGAACTATCAATGAACACTGTCCTTTCATCCCCCTCCTCATCACACGCATGCTGTTTGCAACATTTTGGAGACACAATCTGGTTTTCAGTGCATGATCTGTCCGAAGCAATTCAGGCTGATATGAATCTGGTTCAGATGCAATTAAGATCAATCTCATGCACATCAGCCCTGATTCCAGTTGATCTGAAACCACTTGATTTAGCTGAGGATTCAGTCTGCGATCCTCCTGTTCACACTGATGGATATTTTTTCTCTTTTGACACCCTCCCCACCTCCTCCCCTACTTTTCCTGCAGCTGTCAAGTGGACCATGTTGATGTTGTTAAATAAAGTAAATGATATAGTGCAACAGCAATGAATCTACCCAGAGTGGTACACATAATACCACCAATATATCTAGAATACCACTGCATCAGTAGGAAGATATATTTAACAAATTAAAATGATAGGGTAGATAAAAATAGAGGAAAGGGGTTCTCCATCATCCCTTCCAATGCTACAACCCACCAAATATGTGACAGGGTTATCACTTCAGATAACACTGTCCATAGCTCTGTTTGGGTACAACTAAGCAATAGCCCTAGCACTGTGCCAAAAAGGAGCAGGAAAGCTCTACAAAGGGGCAGGATGGATGGCTCTTGAGTCAAAACACGTGTGGAGGCCATAATTTGATTCAAACAACAGGTGATTCAAACAATGAGCTATATGCCTGTCTAGACGAGCCCTTAGTTTGTGCGACTAACATCCATCAGCAGAGCTACACCCCTTTGTTTTAATCCTGTTCTGAAAACTATGTAGGCTACAGGCTAGCACACTATCTTTGGGGTAATTTAACCAATTCTGTTCTGCAATTCTAGAAGTTAATTTTATGTAGGTGACTGTCCAGACCGATCATGACAATGTTCCAGGAAGAGACCCTTATTTCTTTGCAGAACTTAACAGTAACTGAAGCTGTCGCTACAATTAAGCTGAGCTGGGGTGTGTGTGTCTGCCTAAGGCAATAAGTGTGAATGTTTTAAAAGGGCAAAAACATATTACTGAGTTTATTATGATTTCAGTTTTTTACTTCAAGTGGTGAGGAGGGCCATTTATGAGCTTTTGGGTCAAACCAGAAGATTTGCTTAGCACGTAACTAGAATAGGTCCTCGCTCAAGCAATGAAAGATGAGTGTTCGTCATAACTTACGTTTTTCCTCACTTCCCCATCTTACGATTCTGTGTGGTTCATTTTCTGATTAGTCACTGGGAAATAAATATGCTCATATGGGCTCATATGGACTGGTAACCAAGCCCGGTGAGGAAAGACTGAAAAAACTGGGCATGTTTAGTTTCAAGAAAAGAAGATGAGGGGAGATATGATCGCCTTCTTCAAATACTTCAAAGGCTGTCATAAATTTATTTATTTATTTATTTATTTATTTATTTATTTATTTATTTATTTATTTATTTATTTATTTATTTATTTGACTTATACCCCGCCCATCTGGCCTAAAAGACCACTCTAGGCAGGCAGGAGCTGTTCTCAATTATTCCACAGTGCAAGACACATAATAATAGGCTCAGGTTACAGGAAGTCTGAATTTGGCTGAATATCAGGAAATACTTCCTAATTGTTAGAGCAGTACAAAATGGAACAACCTACCATGGGAGGTGATGAGTCCTCCAACAGTGGAGACATTCAAAAGAGAGTTAGATACCCATTTCTCAGACACACATTAACTCAGATTCCTGCACTGAGCAGGGGATTGGACCCAATGACCTTATATGCCCTGTACAAGTCTGTTATTCTATGATTATGTCTAATTGCCCTGGGTTGCATCTTTGAAGAATTCCCATCACTGAAGAAAAAACAAGTGATTACTGGAAATTTCCTCAACTTAGCAGATGCCAAAATACTTAGGCCTGCCTGGGAACGACATTAACCAAAATCAACCCTGCATTTTTATTGCCAAATGCAGGAACTACAGCTTAACCTGCTCCATGAGATAAGGTTTTGCCCTCCTACTCTTTCTGTAAAACAGATGGAAACCCATAAATACATCATTTTCTTTTCATATTGAAACCTACATATGTAATTAAATGCATACATTTTTATGCTGGATGACTGTCTAAAAACTTGGATTCTTTGATTAACCACAAATTCTTAATTCATTTTCTGTCTTTCAAAGTTTTATTATCTTTAGTATAAAAAATAATTGGTATTAATATTTAAGTATCCCCTATGACCACAGAACCAAAATACATTATACAAGATCCAGTTTAATTTTCATGAAAATTTGTGTGCTGGTAGATATTGCTATGTACACTGGAAGTCCCTTTGAATCTTATTATTCTTATTAATCATTTATATGGGGCCATAAATGTAAAGGCACAGTGCCATGTAGTTTATAGCACTTATATTCATTTTTATTAGTTGAATCATTCACAATATTTTTTTTCATTAATGAAAAGCAAGGGGTGATGCCTGAGATACTGAGGATGCAGCAATAAATCTCCTCAAAATGTAAAAATAATGCGGACTTCATGAGTAGTGGACTGAAATATATTCTCTTAGAGGTGTTACATAAATTACACAACTTTTCTTAAACAAACTAAACACCATTCTTCCACCTATAATATTGATAGAGAAAAGGCCTCCATTGCACAAAGTTAAGGAGTTGAAATATGTTACATCATTCCCATCTTGCTGCTGCTGCTTAAGGGATGTTAAGGCTTCACTTTAACTAACCCAAACTGTAGACCAGGGGTCCCCAATCCCCAGTCCGTGAGCTGGGCCAGACTGGGCTGAGGAGACTAATCTCCCACTCCCCCCGCACACACTCCCTCACACACAGCCCCTTCACATATGTGCATGAGTGTGTGCATGCCCTCGCGAGTGCCCCCCATCCCTTTGCGCATGCATGCGAGTGTCCCTCCACCCCTTTGCACATGGCTGTGCGAGTGCCTGTGCAAGTGCCCTTTGTGCATGAGCACACGTGAGTGCACCTTGCCCGTTCGCACATGCATATGAGCGCAGGGGGTGCCCTGCCTTCCCTGCACACTGACCCCGTCCTCCCCCAACTGGTCCACGGTGTCAAAACAGTTGGGGACCACTGCTGTAGACAACTACAAAGTGTTCTACTGTGGAAGTGACAAACGCAGAAGAAATGGAGTGGTTTAAATACTGTAGCAAGATGTAGCACAGCCAGTTAGGCACTACTGTATAATGCAAATTCTATCAATCAGACTCTGTGGAAAACCTATCAACATAACCTTCAAGTCTATGCTCCAACTCTAGATGCTAAAGAAGGTGAAAATGAAAGCTTTTATCAAGAAGAAATTGATCACACACCAAAACAAAATACACTTATAATCACAGGTTACTGAAACACAGTAGTAAGAAACAAAGAAGAATCTATTGCTGTTAGAAAATTTGGCTTAGGGGACAGAAATTAAGTACGTGAATGATCCATAGAGTTCTGTGAAGCCAACAACCTGTTTATTGTAAATAAATGCTTCAAACAACCGGACAGCTGTGCACATGGACATCATCTGATGTCAGTATAGAAATCAGACAGGTTATGCAACTGGAAATGGAGAAGCTGTATTCTCCCTTCCAAAACAAGACCAGGAGGAGATTGTGGAACTGATAATGAACTGTTATCCAACATTAGAGTAAAGTTAAAAAATAACACTAAAAGAATAAAGCCAAAACATAATTTAAATATTCCTAGTGAATTTAAAGTCCATGTAAAGAACAGAATTGCATTACTAAATTCAATTGACCATAAGCCAGAAGAACTGCAGATAGAAATGAGAGGTATTATTAGGGAATAATGCAAAAAGAAAATTCCTATAGCAAAAGGAAGAAAGAAAGACCTATATAATGGAAGAAACACTTCAAATTGTAAAGGACAGGCAAGAAGCAAAAATAAAAGGTAACAGGAATAGGGTCAGAACCCCGAATGCAGTTTTTCAGCAACTGTCACATAGAGACAAACAGAACTATTACAATAACAAGTGCAGAGAAACAGAATAACAAAAGGAGGAAAACAAGCTGAAAGCATTACTTGGAGCCTAAGTTGTATGAAAGCCCTTCTTAATGTGGGTAAAGTTAATGTACTGAGGTATTGAGACCTTCATAATCTCTTCTGTTCTTGAAATACCATTTAGGGGCCCCTGTTTCAGTTACTTCCAGCCAGACATGTAAAATTGCAGTGTTGTCATATGCAGGGTGTTGTTGCTGTTACAAGCTGTCAAGTTGCCTCCAACCTGTCCTGTTCTCAACAGCCCTGCCCAGCTCTTACAAATTCCAGCCTGTGGCTTCCTTTGCAGAATCAATCCATCTCATATTTGATCTTTCCCTTTTCCTGCTGCCTTCAACTTTTCCTAGCATTATTGCCCTTTCCAGAGAATCCTTTCTTCTTATCCAGTGCCCTAAGTAGGGCAGCCTCAGTTTCAACATTTTTGCCTCCAGAGATGATCCAAGCTGGATTTGATCTAGAACTCTTTGTTGTTCCCGTAGGTGGAGTAGACTAACTGAAGTCAACAGCTCATGTAAATTATGACTTTAAATTCCATAGGGAGTTACAAAAAGAGAAGGAAAGAAGTACATGCGTCTAGTGTGTATTAGAAAAGATTGCAGTTTGTTCCCTCCCCCTTGTTGTGGTTGTGAGTACATTGTGCTTTCACCATTCGGAATAGTAATCAATCCGTAGATCAGCGTCCCTAACACAACCAGATTATAAACCATGCTAATTTGCTTTCTTTGCCAGTTCTCATTCCAGTCTTTGTACAAGGCGTGTGTCAACTGATGGAGCATTCATTTTATTAGGCATCCTTCTGTCTCGAGAGACTATGGCAACGTCCTCTGTATAGAGGTCTTGGAACAGCGTCTAGTGTGGCTGAGAAGGCCAATTCGAGAGTGACAATCCCTTCCACATTGGAGACAAATACAATCTGTCCCCTGTCCAGCTCCCTGATTTTGCTGCTTTCGTAACTGCCTCTTTGCTTCGGCCTGCTGGACAAGGGTCTCTTCAAATTGGGAGAGGTCGTGATGCACCGCCTACCTCCAGGCTGAACGCTCAGATGTCAGGGTTTCCCATCTGTTGAGATCCATTCCCAAGGCCTTCAGATCCTGCTTGCAGATGTCCTTGTATCACAGTTGTGGTCTCCCTCTGGGGCAATTTCCCTGCACTAATTCTCCACTGCAGAGCCAGTGTGGTGTAATGGATAGAGAGTTAAAGTTCAGGAGATTTGGGTTCTAAATCCTGACTTGGTCATGGAAGCTCATTGAAACATATGGGACCACACTGAACATGTTGGAGCATGCATGCGTCCTAAAATAGGTTCTTTCCCCTTCAACCTTTTCTAGCAGCCTCCGCAAAAATCACCTGCCTTTCGCTTAGCTTCGTCCACTGCTTCTGTGCAGAAAAGGAAGGGAGGGTTTAAGAACCAAGGCAGAAGAAGAAGAAGAAGCGAGCTGGATTTAGGACCCAGAAGAAGCCTCAGGCCAGGAAGGCCAGGAAGTGGAAGAGCCTGAAAGCTGTGCAGTTCAACACAGAGAGAGACTTTGCACAGAGCGTGGTAACGGAAAAGGCGGCGGCGGCGGCGGCGGGGGGGGGGGGGGATAGTTACGCCCTTCTTATTAATAAAATACCTGCAGGGGAGGAGAGTGGGGGTGTCGGGGACTTATATATTTTTTTCCCTCGGAGAGCACTTCCCTTCTCCTATTCCCCCGCTCCCCAGGTAGAGCGACAAGCCCCTGAAAGCGAAACGTGGCAAGGAGGCACACCCGCCGGCTGCCGGATCCGGAGGCTTCTTGTTTGGGTCCTTGCCTGGATATGGCCCCTGAGTTCTCGCGTGGCCCTTCCCTCTCTGGCGGATAGTTCCCCACTATCCAAATACCCTCAAAGATTAAAAAAAAAAATTGTCTTCCAGTTCGTGTATGGTGGATGGCTTAAGATAAATCACCATCCTCTTAAGAGCTGCAGAGAAGGGACCCTATATAGCTTAGTGGTTCTAAAAACTTGGGTCTCCAGATGCTCTTGGACTACAACTCCCAGAAGCCTTCACTACCAGCTCTGCTGGCCAGGATTTCTAGGACTTGAAGTCCAAGAACATCTGGAGGCCCAAGGTTGGGGACCACTGCTATATAGCTTAGTGGTTCTCAAACTTGGGTCTCCAGATGTTCTCGGACTGCAGCTCCCAGAGATGCCGCCCAAGAACATCTGGGGACCCCAGTTTGAGACCCACGGCATGCAGATCCTCCAGTCCAGCCCCTGTTAGGGAGGCACAGTGGGGAACAGAACTCCCTACCTAAACCACCGAGCTGCCCTGCAGTTCTGGGTGGCTGGTTGCACAGTGGCCAGAAGGGATGATCTGCGTCACTAAAAAAAAGAGAAGTGATCAGTATGATTTGTGTAACATTGCATACACTTCTGTTCCTAATTATGCACATTGTATGCACACTTAGAAAATGGTGTTGTTGTATAATTTAGAAGTACAGTGCATTTTTCTAAGACAGGGAAGATTCCAGTGGCATCTGTGGCCTCAGAGCTTGCTTGGTGCTTAGGTGCTGACAGTGGATGGGTAACATCAAGATTCCTGGTCTCCCTCTTTGGTTCCCCCCGTCCCTTTAAATCAGACTTAGGCTGGAGAGCCCTCCAAGTGGAAGACACTTTCAAAAGGATGATTGTCCTCTGGAAGGCCTTCAGAGGGAGGATTGGCTTCCTTTAAAAAAAGACTGCTAGCCACCTAACTTGATGTATGTTTGGTGCTGTGGGAGAATCGTACCACAACATCCTGCTGTAGCTCTTTGGTCCTGTACTGCTTGCCGGTTGTGTCATCTCCCTGCTTGGGTGCATCTGGAAAAAAAATGATGCATGTATGAACTTCACATGTGATAGGCATGCCCTGATTCTGCCTTCCTCAATTATGGAAGTTGGGGTGCCCTGTCATACTTGTCTACACTTTTTTTTGAAACTTTGGGATACTGAAAAGGAGGTACGATGAGGTGCATCTTCTACCACCAAAGATGCAAGTATTTATATCTCCAAATTCAGCTAAATATTAACTTGAAGGAGATTGGCCCATAAGGGCTCGTGGGCCCCCACCCTTCTACTTGGGACTAGACAAATTAAGTGTGCATAGATTTATAATCAAATAGACAGAACAGTAATGTGGAAGCTGTCTGAAGGACTATTTTTCATTTCAATTAAAGTTAAATATGAGTGTATTGTTGATGCAAGGGTAAAGGAAGGAACAAAGCCAGAATTCATTAACCTCATTGTGGGCTTCAGCTTTCCTTCCCTGCCAGGTGGGCACCTGATGGGCACAAGTTGCCACTGTATTAATTCATTAAGACTAAAAAGTGTAGTCGCGTATTAGGCCGGATAGAGAGTTAAAGTTCAGGAGACGGGTTCTAATCCTGACTTGGTCATGGAAGGTTATTGAAAGATATAACCATAGTGAACTTCTCCTTGAACATCTCACATAACTCAAAAACCTTATTGTGTATGTGTCTTAGGTGCTGTCTAGTCTCAGAACTGATAATGATTGTAATAGAGTTTTCAAAGTAAGTGAGATATTTAAGGAGTGCTTTTACCAGTTCCACGCTCCTAGTGAGTTTCCATGACTAAGCAGGGATTCAAACCCATGGATTCGCAAACCCCATTAAGATCACCATAAGTCGGAAGAGACTTGACTGCACAGAATGACATCTCGGATCTTCTTTTTCATTGCAAGCATCATAGGCTTGAAGAGGTGGGGGAACAGAATGTTCCTTCAAACTCTCCTGTTGCACGTTTTATTTTCCTGGTTGCTTGTTTCCTAGTGAGGTCCATTAAAAAAGGATAAGGTTTGAGTGCAATTTATTCTCCCCCCCCCCCTTGAAATAAGCGATTGTAGCCTATGGATAATTCTTGGATGGGAAAATTGGTCTGGTAGATACTTTTGGATCTCAGTTCCCATCTGTAATAGCCATTGTGGCCAGATGGCAAAAAAATGGTGGGTTTTGTAGTCCAACAACATATGTAAGGCTTTATATTTCTCCTTGCTGATATAGGTAAATGCAGTAACCACATCAAGACATTGTTTGACTATGTGGTGTCACAAAGATAGTTCCAAGAGATCACTCTGAATGGGCCAACACACTCTTGAAAAATGAGTGTGTTTTCAGATCTATAAAAACTTTCACATAAAAATTGGCATTATTCCTTTTTTGTCTTAATCTTGCCAAAAATTACTGCCGGATCCTCCTTTTCTGGAGAAACTGATTTTTTCCTCCTTTTTTCTGCTCCCCCCCCCCCCCAGTTTAAATGCACAACAGTGATACTGTTTGGTCCTCATGTATTTTATTTAGTTGGAAAGACACTAAGTATGTACATCATTTTAACAAAACCATTGTTTAATACAGGGCTGATAGTTTTATTTTCAAAGTACTTCGCAAACCTCAGAACCCCTGGTACAATGATTACAATGAAAATCATTCCTGCACAGGATTCATAAATAATGAATATATTTTCTCATTAATCCATAGCTCAGTTTAACTTCAGCTCATAGCAAGTTCTTTCCATAGGGGATGAAGAATTTTTATTTTTTTTAATTTATTTTTTTTTTACAAGGGAAGGTGATGAGCTATGACCCCTTGGGAATTAAATTGTGAAAACAATCTTGATTTTGTACATGTTAATATAGATCTGTTATTCCCTTTCCACAGCTATTGCAAGATGTTTTAAATTGTGGCTGATCTTTTATGCAAATAGCTGTCTTATTAGACGTTGCGGCTGTATGTGCTAATGTCTCCCTGGGTTTCTTGGGAGTTTGCTATCTAACCATCAAAGCGGTTGAAATGAATGATGATTACTGCACAGCTTTGAAGAACAAAGAAAAGTCACAGCACTTTGAGAGGTCTTGCTTACTGCAAAAAAAGCTGTGACAGCTTGAGCCACACAGATACCCAGGAAAGTCTTTGTGGCTCGTATTAACTAGGCCAAACTTAAAAATAAACAAACAAATAACAAAATTGAAATTATTTTCCATTCTGTGGTTTATTGGCAGCTACAAAAGTGTAGTGCTTTTTTTTTACTGCTGACATTTTGTTGCGAAACATAACAATGCTATTGAAACTGAAAATGGCAAAATGAAAAGCGATTACTTCTGGTGAATAAAGTAAACGATGGATGTTACACATAACTGTTTTATCTCATTGCCTTTGCGTTGTTAAGATGTTGCCACCTTTCTTCTGTCATATCAAGGCTGTGATATTCTTACTGTCTTAAATCTTATTACATGGGCCTTGTTACAAATAATAAGTATAATAATACTCTTAGAACTGCAGAGCTGGAAGAGACGCTATGAATTGAGTGGGGAACTGAACTCTCAACCTCTTGTTCCATAGGCAGTCACCTGAACCACTGAGCTATCCTGCACTTGGTGCCATAGCTGCTCACAAATAGTTATGGGGACTATAGTTTGGTGAGGAGGATAACAATTCTCTAGCATTTCTTTGCTGAAAATGGGGAGAGCTCCATTATAGTTGTTTCCATGAATATGCTTGTAGAGGTAAAACTAGAGATGGGGGTATTCATATACGAATATCCTCGCATAGGTGGAAATAACGAGGGTTTCACCGCTGCCACCGGCTCCGCGGAGGCTTCCTATTGCATTGTTCTCTGCAATGGATTAGCCACTCTCCAGCCTAGCAGAGAGGCTTGTCATCCTGCCTACTCCCAGGATTGGGTAATCGACTGCAGACAATGGTGCAATAGGAAGCCTCCACAGAGCTGGTGGCAGCGGCTAAATCATGAGTGGACAGTCGTTATTTCCACCTGTGCGGGGATATTCGTATTCGAATACCCCCATCTCTAGTTAAATCATTAATACAAGAGCTTATATGTAGCCTCTTTTGGATTTTCAACATAGTCCTTCTGGAGGGTAGTTCCTTTGGCATAATTTAAAAATATTTTTTATTTGTTTTATTTATTTAGTATCATTTTTAGTCCGCCTTTCTGAGGGGACTCCCAGGGACTCGCAACATAAAAACAAATAGATTTTTTTTTAAAAAAAAACAATAAATGATTCACTAAAAAGGGAATTAAACCAGAATGAAAATTAAACATACATTACATGATTGAAAACATTTAAAACTTTATAAACAAACGTAGTAAGCTAAAAAACCAGCATGCAGGACTCTGTTATGAAAATTCTGTTTGAAAAGGTGGGTTATATTTATTGATGAGAGAGAGGGTTATGGTGAGGTCATCTTGGCTTTATAGATAGATACATGGAATTTTCAAGAGGAGCCAGATTTGCTCCTCAGGTCCATCAGCTTATGTTTTTCAGTTGTAGATGATGTCTTGATGCTAATCCAAAATTCTGTGGGGTTCTTATATGCACACACTTTAGCTAGTAAGACAGGCACAGCTGGGTCATGTAGTGTACACTTTGGAAACATAAGAAGCCATTATAAATGACAGCTGTGTTCACATACTTCTGTACATCTGATTTCCCATAGAAACATCAGATTCATTATGGTGTATACATCTTGTTTTTACTGCAGTATGAAATTGCACCATGCAAAGCAACATGTGATGTGGTTTTGATCATAATGATTTGGAGCTCAATGGGCCTGTGCATGAGCAGCAGGTGCTTCCACTTTTTATTTATTTATTTATTTATTTATTTATTTATTTATTTATTTATTTATTGGACTTATATACCGCCCCATAGCGCTACAAGCACTCTCCGGGCGGTTTACAATTTTTTAATTATACAGGCTACACATTGCCCCCCCCAGCAAGCTGGGTACTCATTTTACCGACCTCGGAAGGATGGAAGGCTGAGTCAACCTTGAGCCGGCTACCTGGGATTTGAACCCCAGGTCGTGAGCACAGTTTTAGCTGCAGTACAGCGATTTAACCACTGCGCCATGAGGCTTGGAAGAAGATGGGAAGGCTGTTGAGACACAATTCCCTACTCCCATTTCATGCCACACCACTGGTAATCTCTGGGTCCGCAGAAAAGGATTTGGGGGAGAGTGCAGCGTACTGCAGCATGGAGGAAGGATAGAGGACCACATTTCAAACACAGAACTTTGCCTGTCCACGTTGGGATCCAACCCAGAGAAATCTATGCAGAAGATCCAATTTGTATTTGTGTCCACCTGACAATCTGAAAATGTACAAGTCTATACAGGGTTTTCAAAGAGTATCTGTGTTAGTTTGTTTAGCTAACAACAGAAAGGAAAGAAAGAATTCACAGTCTGCTTTGCCTGGATGGCATCTGGAGAAGTGGATTATAATCAACAAAAGCTCGTCCTGGAATAAATTGTAGAGGTGCTGCCATACTTTTGTTTTGTCTTATGTTGCGTAATGCCAGCAGTCTTAGTGTTTGGAAAAGCATTGAAAGCAAGTGTTGGATACTGGCAGCAGTCCTGTGTAATGCATAACTTGGATGATTATCTCCAAGGTCTAACAGAAACATATTTATGTTTTGAATTTTCAATCTGTAAAAGTTACTTATTTGTAATTTATTTATTTATTGGATATTTATAGCCTGCCTTTCTGCTGCAAGAATAGCACTTAGTGCCTCTCACAGTACATAACAAACAGTCTTACACGTTGTTACAACCTTTTTCTTTTTCTTTATACAGTTCTTGGATACAGAAACATGGGCAGAAAAGATGCATCTTCTGCAAGAACCCCGGTTGATCAGTACAGAAAGCAAATAGGTAAAAATGTTCCTTGGATATTCCTGTGCAACATGCTTCCTCAAACACAAGCTTTCATTCATGTTTTTATTTTATTGTCATGTACTGTGAGATTGACTTAAAAAGTATCAAAGGAAATTTGAAACTCAATGTATTTGTTGTATCCATCTCTCATATACTCTTAGTTATTTAAAAAGCCTCCAGTTTATGAATGTGGGATATTCTGTTTCGGTATTCACAATTTAAAATTTTAGGAAGTGGCCTGAAATTGCTGTACAATATTGTGCTTGCGTTGCCAGGAGGAGAAAGGATACCAAGCTGTACATAGCAAAGGGCAGCAAGAATGTTGATACACCAGTGTCGGCAGTCAAGATGATCTACGATATACCCTCTTGTGCTCACTTTCATTCCCAAAGTGACACCAAGCAAGGGAAAAATCCCAGAATCTGACTCCTTTTTCAGACTATCTCCTGTACCTAGCAAATTTGGTGCTGATTTGAAGTCTTGTTTCACAGTTACAATTTTTATTTGGATTGCCCCTGTCTTTTAAGATTGCCTGGTAGAATGTTGTGAAGGCATTCTGCTGTACAGGAATATAAGCTCAAACACCCTCTGTCCTGTCACTTCACTATTTGGGTAATGGTCTCTGTAAATAACTATAAGAATAAATATGTTTTCATTAAGATACTGCTGGATAGCTCACTGGTTTAGGTCTCTTGTTACAGAGCTAGAGGTTGGGAGTTAAATTCCCCACTGTGCCTCCGCTACAGGAGCAGGACTCAATAATCCATAGGGGCATTTCCAGCTCTGCAGTTCTAAGGTCTAAGATTAAATAATGTTCACTTATTACTTTTCTTCCTCTTTTCCTGCCACCCTTTAATTGCCACTGAGGGGGTGGGGAGATCTGCGAAGGGCCATAAAATCAATTCATATGAATATGGCCATAAAAATACTTCTGAGAAGTCACATGGTTTTGCCCTGCAGTCATCATAGGCATCCTTCAGTCTCGAGAGACTATGGTAATGTGCTCTGTATGGAGCACTTGGAACAGCGTCTAGTGTTTTGACGCTGTACGCGAAGCTGGAGTGTCCTCTCCAGGGCATGAAGCCTGGGTAAAATAATATGGAAGATAGGCTGTTACCCAAGCAGCAAATCCCCCCTCTTCACGTCACTGAAATAGTCCAATGGAAAGGCAAGAGCCAATACAACTGATTTCAGTGATGTCGCAGGAGTTGACAGAATGACATGAACTGCCTTTGGGACTCTGGCTCCGGATTCTGCCTTGAGGTTAACTCCTGAAGCCTTTTCCATCGGTGGATATAGCCACAAGGCAGTGCAAGTTTGAAATCAGAGCTTTCCTTCTCCTAGATGGGCTGCCTGCCAAGGCTGATGAGTCCCACCTACCCGGCCTGCTCGGTCATGGCATGGAAGCCGATGGCGGCGCCTCAGTGGATGTTTGATGTCAGAGTTTTCCTTCTCCTAGATGGGCTGTCTTCCAGGGCTGAACAAGTCCCACCTACCTGGCCTGTTCCCTCACGGCATGGAGGACAATGGCGGCACCTCAGTGGGGGTTTGAAGTCAGAGTTTTCCTTTCGTAACCACAAACTGCTGACAAAGTGCTGGATGAAGCTGCCTTTCATCTTCCATTTCTGATGATGGTGTCATGCCTCCAATTTCATATCTTCTTCAGAGTCATTGTAACTTGTGGTCAATGGTGATCCTTCCCTGCTGCCTATTTCAGTCCCCAAACTGTTAGAATACTTCACCTGATGTTTTGTTGGAGGAAAGCTCTTCTGCTTTTTGCACTTTTTGGTTTTCAGAAGTTACCACTTCATTGCAGAAGTTTTTTTGTACTTCTGCAATGAAATCAGGCTGTTAAGGCAGCCCTTTAGGATCCAAAAAACAAAGGTATATTTTAGGATGCCCAATAGGATGTTTCGGAAAACCTACAAGCAGATTTTTAAAAGGAGTACCTGGAAGAAAACTTTCCTCACCCACCTCTATGACGGAAACATCCTGCTCAGCCCAGTGAAATAGATTTACAGTGGGGTCTTGACTTAAGAATGGCTCGAGTTAAGAACATTTTGACTTAAGAACCACTCTCATAGGAAAATATTGACTTGACTTACATACTTAGATTTGAGTTAAGAACTGAAAAAAAAACCACGTGGGCGGCAGGGAAAGTGCAAAATTTAAACTTTCAATTAACTGTTGGCCAGTGAAAAGGGTGCCTGTCTGCTTCCTCACTCCTCCCAGCGTTTAGAGAGTGGATTGGGAAACAGTCTTCGGACTGCCTGGTACTATCCTGCCTGGACTGTATTTTCCCTGCCTTCCCTGAACCTTTCTTGACCTAAGAAAAAAAGAAACAAAATATCCCCCTCTAGTGGTCGAAGGCGGAATAGCAGCTTCCCACTAGTTTCTATGGACGGAAAAGAGCAGATACAGATCAAATGGTTTTCAGTGCATTCCTATGGGAAATGCAGATTTGACCTGAGAACTTTTTGACTTGAGAACCGCCTTCCAATACGGATTAAGTTCTCGAGTCAAGACCCCACTGTAACTTCCTCACCCCAGTTGTTTTGTTGAAGGAAAGGTCTTCTATCTTTTCCACTTTTTGGTTTTCAGGCATTGTTGCCAAGCTGCTTTCCTCTGTTGAGGACATGATGACTCTACCTAAAGTCTCTGCTGGAGTCTTTATAAAGTTGATGAAAAGTAACATCACAAAGTGTGGTCAATAGGGCTGCAGCTTTAATGAGAAACTGGGGAACATAGGTAGTTTTAAAATGAAATGCTAAAAACATGGGTAGTTTTAAAATGATAATTGTGTGTTTTATATACCATCAAGTTAGTATCTTCTTGGCAAATATTGTGCAGTACTGTACTTAGAGATGCCATGGATTGAACCTTGAACTTCCACATTTAAGGCATAGGTATTACCTCGGAACTGTGGTTCCTTCTTGTCTACCACTATGTTTTCTCCTATGCGTATATTGTAAATGAATAGTGACTTGTCTTTGGGCAGTCTCTTGAAATTGAAAGTATGAAATATTAGATGCCCTCATCTATCAATCACTCAGTCAATAAGCATATAAACTGTCAGTGTAGCATATAAACTGATTAGTGTAGCAGTCTCATTAAAGAATGAAGGCTATATAAAGTAAAACAAAGTCTCTGTTGCCTGTTATTTTTATTAGAATGTATGTGTTCATATCTGTATGAATTGATTTATAACCAGCCCAAGGCCTGTCTTTAATCCCTTGTTTAAAGTCACAGAAATTTTCTTGATGAACTCATCCTCGGTTTTAGATAATCAGCTGTGTTATTTACTGGACTGCTGATTAACCTCTTGCCACCAGGAATCAAATTTGTATCTGCTCTAAATTCATAATCAACAAATTTTAATTTTTGTGCACTTCTTTAGGTAGAAACTGTTTTTCCCAGATAATTTCGGATATATACTGACAGAACAATCTGCTGGCACTGCTGCCAGTAATCTGCTAGTGGAAGAGCCAGAGAGGGTATGGATGAGGAAAATGGTGGAGGAAGAGCTGAGCAGCATCTCCAGCCCAGAGATGAAACCAGAATGCTGGCACAAATTTAGGCAAAGATAAGAACATCAGTGCAAATCTATCTCTAGGCTGGGAGATGTTTGGCTTCACCTTTATTTATTTATTTATTTATTTATTTACAATATTTTTTAGCCGCACCATTGCCAGTGGCTTAACATCAGTTCATCAGTCCCTTAGCTGTTTTAGTCAGTTACAATTGCACTGTTATATGCACGTAAGTCCCACTGAACTCACTGGGCCTTCTGAACAGGCATATGTGGGATTTCACAGAAAGTCTTGTACAATGTAAATAGAAGAAATAAAAAGATGGATTGAAGAAATAATGCGTGAATGGATGTGGCAAAGCTTATTAAATGTGTCTTGTCTGCTTCTCTTGCTGTTAGTACGAGGAAGAAGTGGATGCTTCATTTCCAGTGTTTTCCTCCAATTAGAGATGAATGGGAGAGACAAGTGGGGATGCATTTAAGTTGCTAGAAGTTCCTTATTTATTTATTTATTTATTTATTTATTTATTTATTTAGTTAGTTAGTTAGTTAGT
Source organism: Pogona vitticeps (assembly GCF_051106095.1). NCBI lineage: Eukaryota > Metazoa > Chordata > Lepidosauria > Squamata > Agamidae > Pogona > Pogona vitticeps. The sequence continues at coordinate 211,715,026 of NC_135786.1, read as the reverse complement.
TAGTTAGTTAGTTAGTTAGTCAGTCAGTCAGTCAGTCAGTCAGTCAGTCAGTCAGTCAGTTATACCCCACCTTTCTCCTTCTAAGGACCCGAGGGGGGTGTACATCATTAAAAGGACAATATTTAAAAGCTAAAAACAATAAGTATACAAATATTTACAAAGAATCAAGGTCTCCTTGGCACATTTGCTTATAAGCATACCATCCCTCAAGTCCACTGCTGCCTATCCGTCATTTTTCTTTTTTTAAAAAAAGGGAGGGGGAAGCGCCTTAAAAGCTAACAAGTTTTACTCAGCCATATAGGTTTGTGGAGAAGCAATCAGAGCATCTATTAAATTGAACATGCTTGCCTTTTACGGTTCCACAGGACTTTTCATGGTCTTTGCTGCCATAAGCTAAGGTGGCTACCCCTCCTGGGAAATTCTTGCATGTCAGACTGCACAGCATCATCTAGGCTTAAGATGCTCCACACATATCTAGCCCAAATGAAATTATTCTTTAATCTGGGCCAGCTGCCAGAGTCTCCCAAACTCCTCAACAGTTAGAATGTCTGTAGCCAATATGTGACGTGCCAGCAAATTCAGCCAATGGAGTAATGGCAAAATGATGCTAGAAACTGGTTTCTTTTACAGTAACTGGTTTCTTTAAACAAGGATTGAAGTTATATGTTGTAGTTGTTTAGTCGTTAAGTCGTGTCCGATTCTTCGTGACCCCATGGACCAGAGCAGGCCAGGCCCTCCTATCTTCCACTGCCTCCTGGAGTTGTGTCAAATTCATATTGGTTGCTTCGATGACACTGTCCAACCATCTCATCCTCTGTTGTCCCCTTCTCCTCTTGCCTTCACACTTTCCTAACATCCAGGTCTTTTCCAAGGATTCTTCTCTTCTCATGAGATGGCCAAAGTATTGGAGCCTCAGCTTCAGAATCTGTCCTTCCAGTGAGCACTCAGGGTTGATTTCCTTTAGAATTGATAGGTTTGTTCTCCTTGCAGTCCAGGGGACTCTCAAGATACTCCTCCAGCACCACAGTTCAAAAGCATCAATTCTTCAGCGGTCAGCTTTCTTTATGGTCCAGCTCTCACTTCCATACGTCACTACAGGAAAAACCATAGCTTTGACTATGTGGACTTTTGTTGGCAAGGTGATGTCTCTGCTTTTTAAGATGCTGTCAAGGTTAGTCATCACTTTCTTCCCAAGAAGCAGGCGTCTTTTAATTTCGGGGCTGCTGTCTCCATCTGCAGTGATCATGGAGCCCAAGAAAGTAAAATCTGTCACTGTCTCCATATCTTCCCCTTCTATTTGACAAGAGGTGATGGGACCAGTGGCCATGATCTTAGTTTTTTTGATGTTGAGCTTCAGACCATTTTTGCACTCTCCTCTTTCACCCTCATTATGAGGTTCTTTAATTCCTCCTCACTTTCTACCATCAGAGTGGTATCATCTGCATATCGGAGGTTGTTGATATTTTCTTCCAGCAATCTTAATTCCGGCTTGGGATTCCTCCAGTCCAGCCTTTCGCATGATGTATTCTGCATATAAGTGAAATAATCAGGGAGACAATATACAGCCTTGTCGTACTCCTTTCCCAATTTTGAATGAATCACCTGTTCCATATCCAGTTATAACTGTTGCTTCCTGTCCCACATATCGATTTCTTAGGAGATACATAAGGTGATCAGGCACTCCCATTTCTTTAAGAACTTGCCATAGTTTGTTGTGGTGGACACAGTCAAAGGCTTTTGCATAGTCAATGAAGCAGAAGTAGATATTTTTCTGGATCTCTTTGGCTTTCTCCATAATCCAGCACATGTTAGCTATTTGGTCTCTACTCGTAGTTCCTCTGCCCCTTCGAAATCCAGCTAAAGCCTACCTTGTAGGATTTTGAGCATAATCTTGCTAACGTGTGAAATGAGTGCAATTGCACGGTAGTTGGAGCATTCTTTGGCACTGCCCTTCTTTGGGATTGGGATGTAGACTGATCTTTTCCAATCCTCTGGCCACTGCTGAGTTTTCCAAACCTGCTGGTGTATTGAGTGTAGCACCTTAACAGTGTCATCTTTTAAGATTTTAAATAGTTCAACTGGAATGCCATCACCTCCACTAGCCTTCAGCAACCACACTATCTGGGTTGTCTAGGATATCCAGATCTTTTTGGTATAATTCCTCTGTATATTCTTGCCACCTCTTCTTGATATCTTTTGCTTCTGTGAGGTCTCTACCATTTCTGTCCTTTATCATATCCATCTTTGCACAAAAGGTTCCTTTAATATCCTATTTTTTAACAGATTTCTGGTTTTCCCCTTTCTATTATTTTTGCTATTTCTTTGGACTGTTCATTTAAAAAGGCCCTCTTGTCTCTCCTTGCTATTCTTTGGAAGTCTGCATTCAATTTTCTGCAACTTTCCCTATCTCCCTTGCCTTTCTTTCCCTTCTCTTCTCTGCTATTTGTAAGGCCTCTGATAGCCACTTTGCTTTCTTGCATTTCCTTTTCGTTGGGATGTTTTTTGTTGCTGCCTCCTGTACAATGTTACAAGCCTCCATCCATAATTCTTCAGGCACTCTGTCCACCAAATCTAGTTCCTTAAATCTCTTCTTCACTTTCACAGTGTATTCATAAAGGATTTGGTTTAGATTCTACCTGACTAGCCCAGTGGTTTTTCCTACTTTCTTAAGTTTACGCTTGAGTTTTGCTATAAGAAGCTGATGATCAGAGCCACAATCAGCTCCAGGTCTTGTTTTTGCTGACTGTATAGAGCTTCTCCAAATTTGGCTGCAGAGAACATAATCAATCTGATTTGTATATTGCCCATCTGGTGACGTCCATGTGTAGAGTCACCTCTTGTCTTGTTGGAAAAGAGTGTTTGTGTTGACCACCTTGTTCTCTTGACAAAACTCTATTAACCTTTGCCCTGCTTTGTTTTGAACTCCAAGGCCAAACTTACCTGTTGTTCCTTAGATCTCTTGACTCCCTACTTTAGCATTCCAATCCTGTATAATGAGAAGAACATATTTCTTTGGTGTCCGTTCTAGAAGGTGTTGTAAGTCTTCATAGAAATGGTCAGTTTCAACCTCTTCAGCATTGGTGGCTGGTGCATAAACTTGGATTACTGTGATGCGGAAGGGTCTGCCTTTGATTCGTATTGAAATCATTCTATCATTTTTGAGATTGTATCCCAGTACAGCTTTTCCCACTCTTTTGTTGACTATGAGGGCTACTCCATTTCTTCTACGGGATTCTTGTCCACAATAGTAGATATGATAATTGTCTAAATTGAATTCGCACATTCCCGTCCATTTTAGTTCAGGATGTCAATGTTTATTCTTGCCATCTCCTGTTTGACCACATCCAGCTTACCAAGGTTCATAGATCTTACATTCCAAGTTCTTATGCAATATTTTTCTTTCCAGCATCAGACTTTCCTTTCACTTCCAGGCACGTCTGCAGCTGAGCGTCCTTTCGGCTTTGGTCCAACCACTTCATTAGCTCTGGAGCTACTTGTCCTTGTCCTCCGCTCTTCCTCAGTAGCATGTTGGACACCTTCTGACCTGAGGGGCTCATCTTCCAGCGTCATATCTTTTAGCCTTTTTTCCCTGTCCATTGAGTTTTCTTGGCAAAGATACTGGAGTGGCTTGCCAGTTCCTGCTCCAGGTGGATTGCGTTTAGTCAGAACTCTCCACTATGACCTCTCCATCTTGGGTGTCCCCACACGGCATAGCCCATAGCTTCTCTGAATTACTCAAGCCCCTTTGCCACAACAAGGCATCAATGCGTGAAGTTATATAACTATCATATAACTGTATGATATAGCAGTGACAATCAGTTATTTATTTGATGGCTTAAAAATACCGACTGCACTGTTAAAAAGTGCTGTGTTGGGAATGAGTGCATTTCTGCTTCTTTAACCTGTGTCACTTTGATGGTTTTACTGTTTTGCGCTGGGAGTTCAAGAGCTTTACAAAGGTTAATAGTTACCACAGTCACTCAGCATGAATTTCCTATTCACTCCTACAAAAGTGAACAACCGGTTTAATTCATGGTCATATTCTTTCAGTTTTTTTGAATTGCATAGTTGACTGTGATGGATATAGCATCTTCCTCCTTAAAACAAACTAGAATAACATACATGCTAAAAGTATCTCTGAATTTTGGATCTGATCTTCTGCAATGGAAGTAAAATAATGTGGGCTTGTGGGAAACATTTCCTCTTTTGAAAATGTACCTCGAAGTATAAGGAGAGTTTAGGAAGGGCTTAGACACCTTTTTGAAAAAATGCAATCTCCTTATCTTAGTAATGTCCCACTGTGTATCTTACATGCATACAGTAATTCTGCTGAACACAAGGAAGAAAGGAGATGAGTAAGACCGTTATAACTCCACAGCAGTTGTTCCATGAGTATATGCTGTGCTTTCTGGATACCAAGTTATCCCCTTTATAGCTCAGTTTGCCTTCAGGTGATGGTGCTGAAGATAACATTTAATTTCCATTTCCCAATTTGTGTCTGGGTGGAATATATACACTCTAGTCATTTGTCCCAACCAACACTATGCATTTCACCTGTAGAACAGAGTAGTCTAGGTGGGACACTTAAACCTAAGTAAAGTTCGTAATCCTAATAAGAATAGACTCCTTGGCCAAAATCTTCTTGTGAAGTCTTGCACAGCATTAATGGCATCATGCATGGAAGCTAACAATGGTTCCGGTGGATAAAGAATAGACCTTTGGTCTAATGGGTGCCCAGAGTAGACCGTTGGTCTAAATGGGTGGGATAGAAGTCTAATAAATAAATAAATAAATAAATAAATAAAAGAAAGAAAGAAAGAAAGAAAGAAAGAAAGAAAGAAAGAAAGAAAGAAAGAAAGAAAGAAAGAAAAAGAACATCTAGCAATTAAAAAAAGCACCCATCTCTAATTGGAGGAAAACACTGCAAATGAAGCAGCGACTTCTTCCTTTGACTAACAGTACAAAAATCAATAAGCATAAAACTCTGGTTGGTGGACACATTTAATAAGCTTTGACACACCTGTTCATGCATCATCTCTGCAGTGCATATTTCTCTTATTTTGTTATCTACTAGCTATTGTGTCATTAATCTGAGAAAAGAAGCCCTTTGATTGTAATTTCATTAGCTAGGAGTGCAACTTCCCCTGAACACATGTAGAGACTGTATATGTCATGAGTAGAGATGGGGGTTATTTGTATATGAATACGAATATCCCTGTGCAGCTGGACTTAATGAGGGTCCAGCCCCTAGGGTCTGACAATGTACTCATGCATCTGGCAGTGGAGTGCCACTCTCTTCCGGAGTGCCTCTCTCTTCCTGCTCAGCTAGCAAATCAGCAGCTTTGCAAAGAAACTCATCCTCCCTCCCATTGCCAGGAGCGGCTAGCCGAGCGGGGCTGTGAGAGTGATTGAAAGGAAGAGTAAGCCCCACAGGGCTGGACCCCCGTTATCTCCAGCTGCGTGGGGATATTCGTATACAAATACAAATACCCCCATCTCTAGTCATAACTCTTTGGTTTGCATGACTGTTCATCTTGAGCCCCATGGATTAATCTTTTGTACTCTGATACTGTATTGGAGTATCTGTGTAGGATGGCTCTCTGTGGTTTACCTCTGCCACATTACTGCTGTTTATGGGTTCTGAAGGTAAGAATAGTGAGGGACATGAACAAAGAACAGGCTGCTTGCCCTGATATAAGTGGTCAACATGTGGCACTCTTCAGGATCAATAACGGGATCTTTATCTTGGGAAAAATGGTCAAGCTTTTAAAAATACTGCAATGATTCTGCTACCCACCTTCTTGTTTGTCCAAGCTGCATTCCTGTTCTCCATGACCTCATTTGAATGTAGGCTAGTTTAGTATATCTTATAAACTGATTGTGGAAGGTATTGTTTTAAAGGCTTTGCATATGTTCTATATCAAGGGTTGTGTTTAATTCCAGAAAATAGAATCTCTATGTGTTTGTCTATAAATATTTAATACTAATTTTTTATAAATGAGAAATTGATTCTGAAGTCCGGTAATAGCAGGAGTCAATCTGAAAGAGGTATGTTTGCAGTTGTTTTACATACTAATAGTAAATGTAATTTATGTGTTTCTATATAGAGAGCACCTTATATCTAATGAAATACAAATGTTGTATGAGCATTACTTGACTATATGATTATCTGGTTACAATTCAGAAAGTGGGCATTTGGTGCAATGTAGATTAATTTTAATTATGTCATCCACCAGACAAGAATTCAGATTCAAAGAGTGTGTTTGGACAGAACAATAAACAAAGAATCCTGGTTGTTGTAGGTTTTTCGGACTCTTTGGCCATGTTCTGAAGGTTGTTCTTCCTAACATTTTGCCAGTCTCTGTGGCCGGCATCTTCAGAGGATAGTAGCCAGAACTCTGTCTGTGCTCTGTCAGAACAGAGTTCTGACTCCTGTCCTCTGAAGATGCCGGCCACAGAGACTGGCGAAACGTAAGGAAGAAAAACCTTCAGAACGTGGCCAAACAGCCTGAAAAACCCACAACAATCATTGGATCCCGGCTGTGAAAACCTTCAAGAATATAAAGAATGCTGGCTTATTAAACTTCTACAAGGAGAAACTGCATGTTAATTTGTATTGCCTGCTACATTCTTCCTCAGTCATTTCACTTGGCTGGGGGAGTAAATGAACCTGGTATCAATAGTTTAGTACTTTGACCTACCAACCTTGGTCTGGATTTCTATTTGTCTGCTACTAATAGTGGTGGAGAAATGAAGATAAGAGGCAGGACAATGGTGGGTGAGGGAAAGGCTTTAATTAGAGTCTCCCATCACTGTTCAGTTCAAGATCCCTTTAGAGTAGGAAATTTCTCTGTCTCTTTGGGTCTCTCTCTCTCTCTCTCTCTCTCTCTCTCTCTCTGTGTGTGTGTGTGTGTGTGTGTGTATGAGACAGACAGACAGACAGACAGACAGACACACACACACACACACACAGAGAGAGAGAGAGAGAGAGAGAGAGAGAGAGAGAGAATGACGGAGAGAGAATGTGCTAGGTTACCTTAGTATTGTTTTCATTCACCAAATAGCAATTTCATTTACTAAATGAGTTTTTCTTACGACATTTTATTTCTACCTGCCTGTTGAAAACTAGTGGGCACTATGAATCTCATGCTAGGATATTGGCAGTACAGTATATCCATGAAATTACATGATTCTTTACAAGGAATTCCAAAGGGTGGAATCAGGAGTGTGACTTTCTGGCATGTGTGCATGTGTTTGTGTGCGAAAGTGGGAAGGAAATGAATGAATGAATGAATGAATGAATGAATGAATGAATGAATGAATGAATGAATGAATGGAAAAGTGTGCAACCTCTAGTTGGGAGAAAGATCAAATTTAAGTCCTGCTAAACTGAGGATTTAAGGGAATTCTTGGCAAGATAAGACACCCAATAATGTGATTGTTCACAGTTTTCTCATTACAATATGGAGTAGTCAGCTGTGAGAGTCCCAACTTCATGGAGATGATAGAATTGTGGACCAACACATCTGGAGGTCCCAGGTTGGAGAAGACTTGTTACACACGTCACTGAAAAAGACACAACATTCTTGTATCTGTGTTCCAATACACACAGAAAACAGAGGATTGTAAAAAACCTAGTCAGCAAATCCAGATAGTATGTTTTAAAGCGTTTGGAGCAACATTTTGTGCCACTAAAAGTAATTTGGGAAGTTAAAGACCGATACTGATTTTATAAGAGGTGTTATAAAATCTCTTTGAAACAATTATTTGGCTTTCAAACATGATTACATTTTAAAAGCTTAGTAAATAAGGGCACTAAAAAGAGCCCATTGTAAGATGGGAAGCATATTAAAAAGGAAGTTAATAAATACGGAGAGAGTTAAAATTGCAAGTAGGCAAATGAAGAGGGTCCTCTGTGGGCACAAAAGACCATTACACAAGGCATGGACTCTCTTGACAGAATTGTTGGTATAGATCACTCCTCTCTTTTGTTCCACCGCACTTCTTGACGGTGCCATCTGTGCATCTACTTCAAACAGAAAGACTATGAAGGTAGACATTTCCCAGTGGTTCCCTCCCAATTCTTTTGTTGAAAAATCCTTTCCCCTAGAGGAGAAATCCAGACCTCCCTTGCTAAACAGAGGGGGTTGGAGCTGGCATTTGACTGGTAAACAGATGTAGAGTGATTTTACTTCTTATTCTGCAAGCCCTGTTGTTTTCTAGGCAGCCACTGGAAAGCTCTTTCCTTTAGTCTGAGATCTATTAACATTTGCTAAGCAGAATCTTTTCTGATTTACCTGGCTGGCCACTGCAGATCTCCATTGTTCCTGTACAAGGCTGGTCCTCAGGTGTGAAACTAGTAAAGATTTCTGTTCAGTCCTATGCTTTTATTTGTGTAATCACTCATTTTTAAAAAAACTATATCTCATATTTTAGTTAGATGGTTCTCAACATGGCCTTAGAAGAAACAGGTAAAATGGGGGGACAACGAAGAAATAATGACCTGTATGGATGTTTGTTTGTTTGTTTCTTTTCCTTTGCTGGAATTCTGGCTAGTATTGTGAAATAGAATTTATGTCCTGATTTCAATCATAATCTCTTCTTATTTGTTTGAAGCATCCTCTGCCAAATTCTTTAGACAAAAGGCTTCTAGAATGCCTCGAATGTATCAGTAGCAAGACTGACTGTGTTCCCACATTCAGTATGACACAAAAGGAAATGGTGCTGGGGTGGGAGGAGGGAAAGGCAAGCTTAGGCTCCAATTTTAAAAGTTAGAAATTTAAGAAAAGTGAGAAGGAAATAAATGGGAAAACAGGATGGAAAAGGAAGATGAGATGCACAAATACAAAAAAGAAGAAAAGAAAAAAGAATAAAAACCTGTCTCAGTATCTAGATAATAGGTAACTTCCTGATTTATATTTTTTGAAAATATTTCCAGAGAGAAGTGAAAGTTGCGTATAGAAATCAGTGTAAAAATCCAGTACTGTAGCATTTTTAGATTTAAATGCAAGTATATCCATCCCCACTACAAAGCCCCCTGCCAACATCCAATATGACCCCCCAAAAAAGTGGTGAAGATGCACGTTGCATATTATGTTTTGGATGAAATTTCTTTACCGCTCTACCTACCTACCTGTTCCCCATTTATCTGTGATTTTTAAAGAATCAAACAACACTTTAGAAGCACTTCTAGATCCCATAAGGATGCAGTGGCTCAAGGCAGCTCTTTTTATTTATTTATTTTTACATAAAACCATACTGTCCCAGTAGTTAACTGCATCTCAAAAAGTGCCGCCATACTACTGTTAGGCTGAGTTTCTCTACTAGTGGGGCAACTTTCTTGTACTTCTTGAGAAGTGTATGAAAGTTGCAGTACCCGAGACGTTGGCGAACTTTTTTTTACTAGCAGTTTATATCATTTCCTCCTCATGGGTTCCTTTTGCGAACACGAGACAGTTGCTTTATGGATTTAAAATTGTAGCTTAACTTGCACAAGTAGACTTCCATCCTGAAACTGCAGGGAGAATGGAAATAATTGAAGGTGTACATATTGGTATACTCAAGGAAGTCTTTTATTTAGAGCAAAGAAACCCTTGCTGGTAGCATAAAAGAAACTTATTCACTTTAATGCATCCTTCCAGTTGGCTTAAAGCTGAAACGCAGTTGCTTGAAAATTAATTTACCTCTCATGAATGACTGGCTGGATTATCTTTGTAGCATAAAATGTAATGATATGTCAACCCAGAGCTCAGAAGACGTTGTGTCTACTGTAAAAAAAAGTTGTTCTTGAGCACTTAATGTTGTGTTAAATGATGATGTGTCCTTTGCAAATGTATTATTAGTGTCAAGCTGTTCCATCTCTCGAGATTGAGAAATGGCCGGTGATTTGAGCTGCCATTAAACCTGAATAAAAAAAGCGAGGAGGCGGTGGTTTTATTCTTTTCTTTTCCATGTTCTTTCTGAGTACTTATACTGACTATATTCAGTACGAATCAAAATGTTTCTTTTAGCTGAAGACACCAAAAACATCTTTAATCACAGCAATTGAAACCATATTAAAGCAAATCTCTCTTCCTCTTTTATGGGGGGAAAATTTCCCTGTACCAAGGGATGTTAATAGTAAGATGTTGTAAAAGACCACTGTGAATGCTGCTTATGTTGCAGTCAATTGGCTTGCTACTCCCTTGAATGGCAATGAAGCTGAGCGTTTTTATTTGACATGTGGGGTTACAGATTGCAAACTGAAGTAATATTCTGAGTATCTTAGCATTCGATCCCATCCAGGTTGTCAGTATCACTTTCTGTTAGTAACTCCCTCTTCAACAGTGGTCACAGCAAAACATATTGTATTATAAGAACAAGAGATTCTTGGTGTGGTAGTGACCAGACCTCTTGACCACATTGGGTCACCTGCATTTCCAAAAGAAAAGAAAATATCTATAAAACACTTACTTTACACCATGCAGTACTTTAAAATGGTTTAAAGATTTGCTCAGAGTGGGGTTCGTGTGTGTGTGTGTGTGTGTGTGTGTGTGTGTGTGTGTGTGCGTGCGTGCGTGCGTGTGTGCGTGCGTGCGTGCGTGTGTTGGGGGTCAGAACTTTCCAATATTTGAAAACTTCTTCATAAATGTGATGGAAAGAATTAAGATGACATTGAAAAATGTGAATATGAGAGAAGATGAAACTGTCAGATTGGCTTATCCAGGCAGAGGACTTTGGGTGTTTTGATCTTAAATGTCTGGGTTTGAATCCCTGGTTTTGAATTCCTGTACGTTCAATCATGTTTGTGACTCTGAATTACAGCCGTGTCCTCATCTTTAATTGTTAAAGGGCAGAGATAGCGTGGTGCTTTCTGTGCTGAGGAGAGCTACATTTAGCCAGTGCAGGTGGCCAGGGTAGGGAGAAGAGACAAGAACTTGCTTAGATTAGCAGATTTCTTGATAAATAAAAAGGACTAAATTAAAGTCCCTGAGGCTTAGTTAAGTCTAGCTCCACTCAAGCGTCCTTTTCCCACCCCAGTGCTAGCTGGGAGCTTTCTTTCTGAGCAGGAAGCTTGGGTGGAGCTAGACTGCCTCAGGGCCTTCCAGTTTAGACCTTTCTCCTAGGACCTTGGTGCAACACATTGAAGTGTTTGGAACACCTCTACAAGGCGGGTAGAGCTCCCAAAGTGGCCATTTTATGCTATTTGTGGTCCAGAAAATCCAAAATATCCCATCCCTTTGTGGGAAGGAACAGAATCAACAAATTCATCTTTCACAGTCTGGATTGGAACTGTTTTCTGTATAAGTCATCAGTTTTAGCGTGAAGGCATCAAGTAGGCATAACTACACACTTTAGGACTATATCCAGAAGGATGAACGGTCTCATCTCTGGACAAAATGTAGAAATCAGTTGTACTGAGCAGTTGAGTGATAAAATTCACAACAATCCCTTAAGCCAACACCCAACTGGGAGAGCCCAAAAGTACAGTTAGCTGGATAAGTCTGTATCAACAATTGAGAATCAGGTCTTTTATAATGGTAATGGCTCTCGACTGCCCATTTAGGACAAAGTGCCCACAAATAATTTGCTGTACAGGACGAATAGCTTGCAACAATGTTTTCCTCCCAGCTATTGCATGCAATAGAGCAGTGGTTCTCAACCTTAGATAATCTAGGTATTGGACTGCAACTCCCAGAAGTCCTTGCCAGCACAGCTGGTGGTGAAGGCTTCTGAGAGTTGCAGTTCAAGAATGTCTGAGGAATCCAAGGTTGGGAACCACTGCAGTAGAAGAGGAGCAGTGGCCAGACAATGCCGTCGTATCTGCCACTCAGGTGTCTTTTGCTGACCCATTTATTCAGCATTGTTGAATCATTGGGGGTGGGGGGGGAAGGTGGATTAGGAACCCAGTAAATAAATGAATGGGAATCATATCCGCTTTAGTGTGAGGTTGTGGCTCATTTGCTTGCTGATTAAATGTAAAATGGTTTACCACTGCAGGGGTTGGGGGAGAACCAGAGTTGACCATGCCACCTCAGTACAACTTAGCTTAGCACAGAGACCATGACGAAAGAATTCATGAGAAGGCGTTGCTGGAACAATAGTTTCTGCATAGGCTCCACAGCTTTAGAATTACCTTTCCATGTAGCTTAAGTTTATCTCTTTCACTGCACATGTTTAAATGGCTATAGTTAGGGATTAGAAAGGAGGAGAGGCTTATTTGCAGCTGATAGACTGGTAGTGGGTAATAGTGAGCATACCAAAGAAATGAGATATAGTTTAAATATTATTTCTGTTGTCCGTGTGAAGGGGTAAGGTGCCAAATTCAAAAGAAAGGACATTGTAGACAAGCAGTGCATCTTTCTAAGATTATGAAATGAATGGTGTCCTTTTAGGCCACATCCTGCTGCTAGAGCTGAGATTGTGCTGAGACTTGCCATCTGAGTTCTCACTATGCTACAGAGAGGATATTATTCAAAGTCAGTTGCAGTGGGTTGACCCTAATTCAGTAATAAGGATGTTTTGGTTCACAGCATTTTGGATGCTGCATTGCCTTTTATCTTGCATCAATTGTTCTTGTAGTGAAGAAGATGAGTTGCAAACTGTACGTATATAGTCTTTTTGTTTTAGTTGTTATTGTGGTACCAGCATAAAAAAAATATTCAGGGCAGCAATTTCTTGGCAGTTACAAATTGAAAAGAAAGTGCTGAAAGGAAATTTGAATCTGTAATGTTGATTCCTTTTGCTATCTCTCTGCTTTTGGCACGCAGTAAATAACTCATTTTCAAATAATTTGCTTATGTAATTAAATTTAGATTGCACATTTCTCATTTCAAATATTTTGACTCTTCCTAGTTTGCCATTCAATTGTGGCATAATTGGTATGGTCTATATGAATGGGCAATAAATTTATGGACTTTTGTTTGAAAAGATCAGGCGGTGAATAGAACTTGGTAATCATCCCAGGAGGAATTATGCTTGAACATGTTTGCAGGAGTTAAAGAACTGCATTTCTTTTCTCTTTTTTTGTTTTTAAATTAAAGACAATTAAAGATGTGCAGGCACCCATAAAAGACAATGTATTGAGGAACAAGTTGGAAGCCAGTCCATTTGCAGGTGAAAAGAAATGCCTTTGAATCAGAACCAGCTGTATTTTCCATGAAAGAATGTGCATGCTTGATAGCATAATGTGCTCCTAAGCTGCTTATGTTTTACAGTATTCAGAAAATAGGACCACATTAATTTTTAAAGTCGCAAATGCAGGCAAAGAGCAGCCCTGCCTCATGACGATAATGAGGGTGGATATCGGAAAGTCTGTTGGGTGGGGGGAGGGTGGCAATAAAGGAGCTTCTGAAATGTGAATATTCATAAAACAGTAACCAGGCATCCCAATGATAACGAGCTTGGACAGGAGCAAGAACAAAGGGCAAAGATGAAGGCCCTCGTTAACAGCTAAAATGAAAAAACCAAAAAGTGGGTTGATATTCCTCATTTGTTGCTTAAGCCAGTCAACTTGCTAATTCCACCCCCCCCCCCAATGTTTCAGTGAACAAATGTTAATTCCATTGTAAAACTAATCCAGAGAGTTTGACCAAATTATCTCTTCAACCCTTACTGCTACTGCAAGGCAGCACTAATGGGAGATGTGCTGGTGGAAACCCAGCTGATGCAGTAAATTTTGAGACTGGACTTTAATTGGCCATTTCTGTTTATCTGCATGTGTTTGCACTTTCTAGTAGACATGGAGATGAATTAAAAAAAAACAAATTGTGATATTTGTGAAATATCACTGATTTGTGGGATATTTGTCCGTTTGTATTTGTCAGGTCCAGAGACCCCAACAAATACGAAGGGATGAACATTTACCCATTTTTATTCATCCCTTTGTGCAGGATGGCTGTGGAATGGAACCAGGATTTGCCTTCCCACAGCCAGCCTGCTTGTCAGTGTCCTGTTGATCAGCTGATGGTCAGGACACTGACAAGGAGGCTAGCTGCTGAACAGAAATAGTTCATTTCCAGCAGCCAGCCTGCTTATCAATCATGAGCTGATGGTTGGATCATTGAGAAGTAGGCGGAATGCGGGAAAGCAAGGTTCAGTTCTGCAGTCAGCCTGCTTGTCAATGACCCAGTAAATGACAAGCAGGCTGAAACCAAGGTTTGCCTTCCAACAGCCAGCTTGCCATTCAGCTGATTGGCTGGACATTGACAAGCAGGCTGGCTGTGGGAACAATAATTGGGTTCAATGTATTCGCGAAGGCTTTCACGGCCGGGATCTAATGGTTATTGTAGGTTTTTCGGGCTCTTTGGCCATGTTCTATTGTTCTTCCTAATGTTTCGCCAGGCTCTGTGGCTGACATCTTCAGAGGACAGCACTCTGTGCTCTGGTGTGGTTGGCTTGGGAGTGGAGTATTTATGGCTGTGAGATGGGCTTTTGTCTTTTTCTGTAGTGTGTCTTGTTGTGGGTGTATTGTTGTGATAAGGAGAGATTATCTGTCACTGTGGTTGATGGGTGTTATTAGCTAGTCAAGAATGCAGAGGCTGTTTCCTGTCCTGGGACAGACAGTGGGGAAATGAACTTCCAATTTGTAGCTCTGCAGCCAGATTCTGAAGCTATCCACCTTTGGACTTGGTCTTCAAGTCCTTCTTGAATTTGTGCATTTCACATTTTGACATGTGTATGTCAGACCAGTTTTCCCAAGTTTGGGTCCTCAGGTGTTCTTGGATTACAACTTCCAGCCAGTGGTGAAGGCTCCTGGAAGTTTTAGACCAAGAACATTTGGGGATCAAAGTTTGGGAACCATTGGCTTTGATCATCTCAGTCATGGTCCTAGAAGTCTTGTGGTGCGTTTGAAAATAACAAGTTTTATGTGACGTGTGTTTTGTGGGCATAATCCACTTCTATAGGATCATGAAGGACAAGCAATTCAAGCAGCAGTTGGTATGCACACAGGTTCTGTGTAGTTCCAGTAATGGCAGAACAAAATGAAACATAGAAAATGAGCATTGTTTTATCAACACTGGTCATAAACATCATCACATGATGTCTTCTGTGCTTTCCTATCCTCTGTCAGGCACCAATTCATCATCCATTTCTAAATTTCTGTTAAAACATATGTGGGTATAATGCAAGCTGCGGCCAGTTATAGTCATCAGGCAACTAGGATAAAGCTGTGGTATGTGAACTGACTTTAGTCTAAGGTTCCAGCTATAATTTGCTCAGTGTGGATGCCCGGGAAAAGTATTTGTGGAGAAATCCCAGGAAAACTATGAAGCCTCCCAGATTTTCAAATTTAAAAGGACTGAGAGGCAATGTCTGAACTGGTGTGAGTGACATAAATGAAAGTTGGAGGTATGCATTGGAACGTGTGTGTGTTTAAACAGGAAGTGGATTTCCCGTTATAAAGTGGTGCCTCGCTTAATGAGCGCTTCATTTAACGATGAATTCGCTTAGCGATGGCTTTTTCGGAGCGATCTTGCGCGCCGTTTAATGATGTTCCCTATGGGCAATTTTCGCATAGCGATGTTTGGGACCATGCTTCGCATAGCGATGACAGTTTGGGTCCCCCTGTTTTGCGTAACAATGGTTTTGACAGCCTCATGTTGGCTGTTTTTTATACGTTTAAAAATGTTTTAAAAATGTTTAGAATGCTTGAAATCATAAGTTCACTTTATAAACCCTTTGTTAAACTAATTTGACTTTGTTCCAACTCTTTTTAAATTTGTTGTAATTTTTCCCCCCATTGAGATGCATTGAATAGGTTTCAATGCATTTCAATTGGGGAACCACGTTTCGCTTAGCGATGTTTCCTATGGCGATTTTCGCTTAAGGACGGCAATCCGTTCCCATTGGAACGGATTATCCGGTTTTCAATGCATTTCTGTGGGAAACCGTGTTTCGCTTAGCGATGTTTTCCCATAGCGATGAATTTTTTTGGAACCAATTAAAATCATTAAGCAAGGCACCACTGTATATAGTACATGTATTTCTTTCATTAGTGTTATTACTATTAGTGTATTAGTGTTAAGATCATCAGGAGAGGCATTTCTATCAGCCCTGTCACCTTCACAGGTGCGTTTGGAGGGGACACAGGAGAGGGCCTTCTTGGTTGCTGCTCCCAGACTTTGAAACTCCCTCCCACAGGAGGCCAGGCTGGCCCCATCTTTGCTGTCCTCGGCAAGCAGGCAAACACTTTTCTCTTAAGGCAAGCTTTCCCTCAGTGACTGCCTGCCTGGGTGGGGTTTAAAAATGGATTTTTGTACCTTACTACTTTGAATGTAATTTGGTGTTGCTTATGTTTTTAAATAGGGTGTTCATTTGATCCTTTTCAGTAATTATATACTCCCCGTTATTCGCTTTAAAACACTGTCTTTTAATGATGCAAGCCACCTTAGGCCCCTTTTAAGGAGAAAGGCAGGGTAAAAGATGTTTGAAATAAATAAATAAAAATATTCCACTACTGTTTCTGGTACAGCAATACAGAAAGCTGTGAAATATGTTCTAAAGAGGCAAAAAAAGGGATGCATATAAGCAGCGGTTTCTTTTTCAAGCCACTTTCAATTCCCTGGAGTAAATGAATTCAATATAACCTTGTGCAGAGATAGAAAATATGTGGCCTCCTAGATATTGCTGGACTTCGACCCTCACCATGGGCTGTGCTGACCAGGGTTGATGGGAGTTGCAGTCCAACAGCACTCCAGAGCTACAGGTTACCCATCACTGATTTACTGGAATGAAGTGTTTTAACAATAGTGAAAGGTGTTTGTGTGTTTTATGTAAATTGAGTATTTCAGATGACTACTCTGTGGGTGCATGGGGCAGTTTTGCAGTACAGGTGGTTATCTTGGGATTTTTCAAGAAAGTTCAGCTGCTTAAAGAGGTATGTGTTTTTTTTCCCCAGTCCAATGTTGAAATGTGGTTTCCATTACCAAGGATTTAACAGATGTCCTTTGTAAATTTTTACACACAGTTGGTTCAGACTTGTATTTTCTGGTACAGTATATACTTTCTCTTCTAGCTACAGCATTTAGTAAGGAGAGTGGTAAATTAATCACAGATGCTTTGTTTTGGAGACTTACCAGCTGTAGAGTCATTATTAAAATAGATTGTTTGCAATAAAGGTAGTTTCAGTCGTTAATATCGACTTTAATTTCAGTCTGCAAATACTGTCAATATTAACTTGTGCCAAGGTCAGATTTAGGAAAGTGGTAAGAGAGAGAGCATGGGATTTTACTTCAGCTGAAATGGTAAAACAAGTTGCTCCAATGTAATCTTGATTCAACTTGTGTGTCTTCTAAGAGATGAGTGACTGCTGGATTGTAGTCTCGTTTTAGCTGGAAAAAGCTGATTTCCCCCCTAAAAGCATAATATAACTATGAAACTAGTTATTACATATGCACTCATTTCACATGCTAGCAAGGCTATGCTCAAAATCCTCCAAAGCAGGCTTCAGCAGTATGTGGACCGAGAACTCCCAGAAGTACAAGCTGGATTTCGAAGGGGCAGAGGAACTCGAGACCAAATTGCTAACATGCGCTGGATTATAGAGAATGCCAGAGAGTTCCAGAAAAACATCTACTTCTGCTTCATTGATTATGCAAAAGCCTTTGATTGTGTGGACCACAGCAAACTATGGCAAGTCCTTAAAGAAATGGGAGTGCCTCACCACCTTATCTGTCTCCTGAGAAACCTATACGTGGGACAGGAAGCAACAGTTAGAACTGGATATGGAACAACTGATTGGTTCAAAATTGGGAAAGAAGTACAACAAGGCTGTTTATTGCCCCCCTGCTTATTCAACTTATATGCAGAATACATCATGCAAAAGGCTGGACAGAAGGAATCCCAAGCCGGAATTTATTTATTTATTTATTTATTGGACTTATATACCGCCCCGTAGCGCTACAAGCACTCTCCGGGCAGTTTACAATTTTTTAATTATACCGGCTACACATTGCCCCCCCCCCAGCAAGCTGGGTACTCATTTTACCGACCTCGGAAGGATGGAAGGCTGAGTCAACCTTGAGCCGGCTACCTGGGATTTGAACCCCAGGTCGTGAGCACAGTTTTAGCTGCAGTACAGCGTTTTAACCACTGCGCCACGAGGAATCAAGATTGCCGGAAGAAATATCAACAACCTCCGATATGCAGATGATACCACTCTGATGGCAGAAAGTGAGGAGTGTAGCGGGCACACTGAAGCCTCTACCAACTCAGGCCTCCAGGGGTGCTCACTCTTCTTCTTCAGTTGCTGCCACCAATTTTATCCAATATTTAAAAAGACAAGTGTTGTTTCAAAACAAAAACTTGTTTATTGGTTTAACAAAATAAAGTAAGTAAATCACAAAATGTTAATCAAGGTCTCTCACTGCCACACACAGACTCTTCCCTCACTGACTGTTTGGCTCACCGGCCCATAGACACACTCATCACTAACTCTCTCAAAATCTGTTTCTAATCTCCGTTCTCCCTCATCATACACCCCTTTATATATTCCAGCTCCTCCCCCTTCTGCACCACTTTCCGTTCCCTCATTGGCTGATGTTCCACTGCCCAGCTGTGACGGACAGGTGAGGGCAGGGCTGAATGCTACAAGGAGGAATTAAGGAACCTTGTAATGAGGGTGAAAGAGGAGAGTGCAAAAAATGGTCTGAAGCTCAACATCAAAAAAACTAAGATCATGGCCACTAGTCCCATAACCTCCTGGGGAATAGAAGGGGAAGATATGGAGGCAGTGACACATTTTACTATCTTGGGCTCCATGATCACTGCAGATGGTGACAGCAGCCACGAAATTAAAAGATGCCTGCTTCTTGGGAGGAAAGCGATGACAAACCTTGACAGCATCTTAAAAAGCAGAGACATCACTTTGCCAACAAAAGTCCGCATAGTCAAAGCTATGGTTTTCCCTGTAGTGATGTATGGAAGTGAGAGCTGGACCATAAAGAAGGCTGACCACCAAAGAATGGATGCTTTTGAATTGTGGTGCTGGAGGAGGCTCCTGAGAGTCCCCTGGACTGCAAGGAGAACAAACCTATCAATTCTAAAGGAAATCAACCCTGAGTGCTCACTGGAAGAACAGATCCTGAAGGTGAGGCTCCAATACTTTGGCCATCTCATGAGAAAAGAAGACTCCTTGGAAAAGACCTTGATGTTAGGAAAGTGTGAGGGCAAGAGGAGAAGGGGATGACAGAGGATGAGATGGTTGGACACTGTCATCGAAGCAACCAAAATGAATTTGACACAATTCCGGGAGGCAGTGGAAGATAGGAGGGCCTGGCGTGCTCTGGTCCATGGGGTCATGAAGAGTCGGACACGACTAAACGAAGTTATTATGTATATCACAGATGCAGATATGGACAATGTTACTTTTTTGAACTACACATCCGAATATCCTGGGAATTGTAATACGAAAAGTGAGATTTGGTGTGAGTACGTCAATGGAGTCTGAGGTTGTTCCATACGATCTGCACTGTGAACTACATCATTTCTCATTCTATTTTATTGTACATATAAATAAATGGAATTCACTGCGTTAGCATAATGGCATAGGTCATACCTGCTTGTGATCCTTCTGCTTTACAGATAAATGATTTCTTTAGAGGGAGGGGATAGCAGTCTGTGTATACAGTAGGAACTCCCCTATCCATGGGATCACTATCCACTGGTTCACTTGCCCACTGCCTAAAAATGCTAAATAACCCCCCCCCCCCCGAAACAGGCAAACAAGCCTATTCAGACCAGGGGGAAGTGTATGGAGGATAGATCAGGGATCTCTTATCAACTCTCCTCAGACTGAAGAAGCTACTTGGATGAGTAGTGAAACATTTCAACCTAGCAAGAATGAAGTCCAGGTGACATAACTCAAGTTCCAGATAACCACACCTGAATGACTGAGAAACGTCGCAGATGCCCCTAGAAATACCATATTTTTCAGTGTATAAGACGCCCCCGTGTATAAGATGCCCCCCACTTTTCTAACCCCAAATTAAGAAATCTAAGTGGGGCTTAGCAAGTGTAGGGGGAAAGGGATCAAAGCGATCCTGCAGTGCTTTGATCCCTCCTTTCTCCCTTCGTGCTAAGACTAGACAAAAGTCTAGTCTTATGCATGGAAAAATACGGTATGCATTTATATGTATCTCCAGGGTGTATTTACCAGAACTGGCCACTAGAGGGAGCCAGAGACAATGCCATGTACAGCATTCAATTCTTCTGTATTTTTCGACATCTGCAGGGGCTTGGAACTGATCCCCCTGTGGTCCAACTGTATTTCTGCTTAGTGAGGAAATAAGATACTTGGCCATGGAGTGGGGAGGATCCAGATTTCTTCCTTCTGAATTTATTCACATATATGATCTTTATTGAGGAGGAGCTGAAATTCTTCTTGAAGTTTAGGAAAGGGGATGGGCATTTCGGTGGAGGTAGTGAGGATTTGGGTATGGAAATGGCCCCTGTATTTTAAATAAGAAAGTGGTCCAATGCTTTTTGAACCTTAAGAGCACAGCTTTATGTTGGGCTTCTTCCAGGGAAGGCAATTTGGAAACGGGGCTATAAACTATCCTGAGAAGATACTACACTATCCCCAGATATTTTAATGGAAATTGGGCTGGAGGAATCCTATCTCATAATATAGTTTAGAGTTACTGTTTCCCACCAATCTGAAGGTCTTGATTATTTCTTCCCTTTTGAATTTTCCACTCCCAACATTTCTTGGGAAGAATGATCCAAAGAAAAGTGAGCTGGGAATTTTGCCAAGCACTTCTTGTTGCTTTCCCAGAATTGGGTCAAGACAAAATTTAGCCCTGGCCATTTAATGAACTTTATGGTTGACTATATTGCAAAGCCAGAGGGTTTGTTAAGAGTACAGAAGGTGTATGGGAAAAAGTTATTAAACCAACTACATAGTAAAACTCGATATGGCTGTTTGACACAATAACCAGTTGACCACCATATATGCCAGTTGCAGTGGGCATTCGTTTTGCTATAGGGGCAGAATAAACTTTTGATATTATGACTCTGTTCCCTGTCTCAAAGCCCAAGGTCTAAATTAGACATTAAAATCATGAATAAATCCTGTTTGAAGATCTTTACGGTGTACAAGGTCTCTTCAGCTTTGCATTTTATCCAGTAACCCTTGGGCCACCACTATTGGTTACATCTGTCTTCTGGGGACATTTCCGTCTTTTTATCTGTCATTCTGTCAAACGCTCCTCCCCCCCTCAGAAAATCTAGGACCGTAATATAAGTATCTGTGTAGCTGTCTTAACTACTCTTATATCTTTATGTCTATTCAGAGATATAGTCAGTTTCAGGAACAGGAAACGGTAACACCGATATAAAAAAACACACTGATACCCCGTCCTCTTCTGAGTTAGAAGCCTCACATCTCTTCCTATATTGAAAATCTACATCCTTTGCCTTTATTTACAGTTAATAGAATAGTAAAGTCTGTTAAGCTGGTTCTACCACTTGCTTTGTCAAGATGCAACACCTTTCCATACCTTTAGTGATAATATCTCTAGCAAGTGTGCCTTGTTTATTTATTTATTTAAAATATTTTTACCCTGCCTAAAAGGACTAAAAGTTATTTAAAAATTATAACTCTTCCAAAGCTGTATCATTAATTCTGTTTCGTCTTTGGAAACAGCAGGTCTCTGGGATGTAAGTCATGCTTTGATTGTCTTATTTTCTTTTTACCACAAGTATGAGAAGATATTTGTTGCAGTCTTGTAGTGAAATGAGCACATTTCCCTCCTCCTTTCCAAAAGTCTTCTAAATCTGTGTCCAGAGCCCAAAATGAATAAATGTCCATGTTTGTTCTCAGGTACAACTTTTTTAGCAGCTGTGTGCCGTTAGTTCAAATTGGCTCCAAAATATTACAAGTTGAGATATATATTTAAAGCCAAGTTTTACCCTGGAGTGATTTTTTTTTTATGAGCTTGTAAAACTCAGTCAATTCATAATGGAAATTCTGACAGGTCCCTTACTATCACATCGCACATGGTCATATAATGACTAGTGGAGAGCAACTCATATAAACATTCTTTTGCTTACTCCACTGTGGCCATCCTTTGACATTTAGTCAGAAACGAACTAATTTTCCCATACATTGTAGCTTAAAGGCCTCAATTCTGTGGATGTTGAGACAGCATCTCTGGAGCAATAGATTTGTGGGGTCTCCTCCTCTAAGAATAGAAAGTTCTGATTTTGGAGGCAGGGATCAAGTCTTTAAAAACCCTTCCTAGCTCCTGTGGAAACTCCCAAGATCCTTGCCTGTTAAGTGTTGGAGCTCCAGTACCAATAAAGGGAGTAAGGAGGCAGATCAAGAGATATGTGTTGTGACAGGAGTCTTCTGTCCTTAAACACACACTACTGAAGGGGGAAAATGTACAATAGTCTTGAAACTAGTATATATTACATCTGTCCTATTGGTGACAGTGGGAGGGTGGGTGTAATCAAGGGGGGGCAAGTCCTTCCTTCAACAGAAGTGAAAACCGACATTTTTCTCGTTGCTTATGAGCTAGTGGGATATTTTTGCTCAGCTTCTTGACAGGGCTTTTGTGCAAATTGTGTCACTGAACTCATTATGATAATTGAGTGCCCTGTTTTATGGACTTTTAAACATCAGAAGAGTAGGATGTGTTTGGACCTTTTCTGTCAGTCAGAAAAGTCCTTCTGTGCTTGCTTTGGGTGTAGGCTTTGCTTCATAAAGGGAAAAGATAACAGTTTCTTACAGACATTTTCCACAAACTGCAGACACTTAGAAAGAAAAAAAAAGTGCTACTTGTCTAGTTCTCACACCGGAGGCAGGAAATCTCATGGGGTTTAGCAATCTTTCAATAGGTTGTATCAATGTGTAGATGTAGCCTGTCTCTCTGAGAATGACAAATTTATTGAGATTTCTTCACATCCTTATTGTCATTGCCATTGTCATCATCATCAACATCCAACCCAGAAAATACCTTTCTTCCTTTCCACCCTGCTGTTGTGAGCCCAGGAGGGCTTTGTGTGAGACAGTTCATCCATCTTCATACCTCCCCACCATGGCCTGTCAGATTGCTCTGTTAAGATGTCTGTCATTTCTAGTGTGCCATAGAGACCTCCAGAGAAGCCACCTTATGTCATCCCAGTAAGGGAAACATGACATCTTAAGTTAGACTTTTTAGGGCTAGAAGTAATTAAAAACAAACATACGTTGTGCTATTCTAATAATCAGATATTAGACCTTTTGCATGTTATATATATGTCCAAATGGAGGCAGATTAAAAAAAGAATATCTGCTATTTAAAATTACCTCAGACCTACCAGTTTCATAGAAATGATTATTAGGTCTGTGCATGGCAAGGGAGGGTGTAGCCAGTACTGTATTAGAGACCACAAACATGGAAGACTTAGAGATCTGTCTTTGTAACCATTTTAATGGATCATTTTGGCAGCTATTTCTTGATAGTAGCCATCAAAGTACCCTCACGCAAAAGCGATAGCAAAAACTTCGTCGTTATGCGATTTCGTCATAAAACGAAGCGCTCGTCTTGCGAGACACCATTGTATTTTAAAGGCCGTGTAAAGCTACAGTCAGAGCTTGGAAATGTTATTACTCCAGACTGCATTTCTTGTGGTGTAATGTTGGGATTCTGGGAATTGTAGTCCATTTCTGCATGTTACATTTCTATGGGCAGTACATTTTGTCATGTGTGGTATGCAGCCACCAATAACGCTGAATCAAAATGTGTGTATATTTGCAAATATTTCCCTCTTGATTTCTGTCCAGGCTTTTGCACCCTTTTATACAAAAACAAACAAACAACCCCCCCCCCAAACTGCTCTTGGAAGGGCAAATGTTTTAAGAAACAGGGAACACAGCTCCACTCTTCTATCATAAAATTGACCCTTTAGGTTTTTTGTATGTGGTAGGATAGGTATAAAAAGTAAAAGTTCCCCTTGACATTTAGTCGAGTCATGTCCGACTCTAGGGCGCGGAGCTCTTCCCCGTTTCCAAGCCATAGAGCCAGCGTTTCTCCGAAGACAGTTTCTGTGGCCATGTGGCCAGCACGACTAGACACGGAAAGCCGTTACCTTCCCACTGAGGTGGCACCTATTTATCTACTCGCATTTACATGCTTTCGAACTGCTAGGTAGGCAGGAGGTGCGACAAGCGATGGGAGCTCACTCCGTTGCATGGATTCGATCCCACGACTGCTGGTCTTCTGACCTTGCAGCACAGAGGCTTCTGTGGTTTAACCTGCAGTGCCACCACTTCCCCCTAGGATAGGTATAGCTGTGTAGTAAATTTCAACAATAATCTTTTTGGCCACTTGCAATTAAATAGCTTGAGTCTAAGATATCTCAAGGACTGTGTCTCCCTTTATAAGTCTGCCTGGATGTTAAGATATCAGGGGAGGCATTTTCTCTCAGTCCTACCGTCTTCACAGGTAGGTTTGGTGGGGATACAGAAGAGGGCTTTCTCTTTTGCTGCTCCCAAACTTTGGAACTCCCTCCCACAGAAGGCCAGGCTGGCCCTGTCTTTGCTGTCCTTCTACAAGCAGACGAAGACCTTATCTTCAGGCAGGCTTTTCCATAATGTCTATCTAAGACAGGTTTTTAAATGGATTGCTGTGCCTTGTTGCTTTGAATACAGTGGTGCCCCGCATGACGATGATAATTCGTTCCGTGAAAATCGCTGTTTAGCGAAATCATCATCTTGTGAAAACCGTTTCCCCATTGGAATGCATTGAAACCCGTTTAATGCATTCCAATGGGGAAAAATAGCCCATAGAGGCGAAGATCGCCCATAGGGCAGCCATTTTGTGAAGCGCCAATCAGCTGTAAAAATGGCTGTCCTGTGAAGCATCGGTCCCAAAAACATAGGGAAGCCATTTTGCTAAGCTGCTGATCAGCTGTAAAAATCGTCATCTTGCGAAAATCGCCCATTGGAATCACTGTTTTGCGGATTGCCATAGCGATCGCAAAATCTCATTGTTATGCGGATTCGTCATTTTGTGAGGTCGTCGTCTAGCGAGGTACCACTGTATATTTTTGGTGTTGCTTTTGTTTGCCATTTTATCGTGGCATTTGTTTGATTGTTTTTAAATATTTGTGTACTCCTTTTTTAGTTTTTTACTGCCTTGAATACTTTTTAATGAGAAAGTTGGTGTAAAAAAAGAAAGAAAGAAAGAAATCATCCCTAGTGTGAAAAAAATTCATTGCTCAAATTACACTGTCATGCATTTCCTATTATAGCAAATATTTCAAAGCATGTCACTGTGCAAGCAAACCCAATTCTCTCTCTCTCTCTCTCTCTCTCTCTCTGTCTCTCAGTTGTTCTCGGTGACCATTTTAGAGGCTGCAGTTATGTTTTGTGCTTTGTAAAGGAAAATTTGGATCTGCTGCAGACATTAAGATAATTGTTCCTCAGCGATTTCAGTAACTGTTTTTCTCCTTCTTCAACAGGAAAACAAGATTACAAGAAAACCAGGCCAATGTTAAAAGCAACACGGTTAAAAGCAGAGGCCAAGAAAACCGCACTAGGCATAAAGGTATATATCTCGCTGATAGCTTACATCAACTTCCTATAGATATTGAGTTTCTTTCCCCCAAAGATGTCCTGTGTGAATATTGATCTTTGAGAGATATTGTTTATGACACTTCTAAACTCTAAGTGGAATGCTAGGCTCTAAAATATTAATGTCAGATTTCTTTTGCTTTAACCCCCAGCCAAACTAGAAACTACCAGCTGTCTTCAGAGGCTGCCTTCTAGGACAGCTTTACTTGGGAGTCAATCCCATTGATTGTTGAGAAATTCATTTATACGTTAAGCTGCATGGATGTGGGAAACAAAGTACTTTAGATTCTCTGCATGTCTGTTGAGAAGCTTGTTTGTTTTGCTGGCAATGAGCTACTGCATGTTTTTAAAATGATTACTATCAGTAACCCATGAATGTTGTATAGAAGCCATTCTCAACCTTTTTTGGGGGGCCATGGCCCTTTTAGGAGCTCTTCTGAGGAGCCAGGCTCCTCCATCAATCAAGGAAAGCCTTGGGATGAGTGCAGACAAGGACGGATGAATCTGTGGCTCCTTGCAGATGTGGCAGGGCCCACCAGGATGCCATATGGCCCCTGTTGAGAATGGCTGTTCTATAGCACAGTCCTCCCCATAGCATTCTATAGTGCTAAATGAATATGTGTAGAGGTACGGGGGTCTTGTGACCTATCTAGCCATTTATGTACTCTTTCAGCACTCTTGTGGCCCCTAGCCTCCATACTTTAAAAATATGTTTTTTAAAAAATCCCCTGGGGGGTATGGGGGAAATTTTGCCACATTTTGAGTGGTCAACAGACTCCCGCTTAATATGGTTGTGGCCTCTAGAGATTACTAGAAGCAGTTTCATAGAAGTATAGAGCTGAAGAGGTGGAAACCCATTTTTAGTTAGCAAAAACTCATTGCAGTTAGAGCAGCTAATCTCAGTGGGGGGGCCATCTGGCTCCCTGGGGGCCCCGGGAACATTTGCAGGTAGCTACAGACTGAAGAATGTGAGAAAGAGATTTTTTTAAATTCTGTTCATGTTGTAAACATGTTTGACAGGATGTCCTGGAAGCTGAGAAGAGCTCCTATAAAGGCCATTACCAAAAAGGATTGAAAATAGCGGAGTTACATACATACATACAACAGTTGCAACATACAACAGTTGAAGTCACCTACCCTTCTATTACAACTATAGTAGTTTATATGCAACACTGGTGCCCAGGGGCTGAATCCAGTTGTTACGCCTAACTGGCACAGATCTATTGAATGAATGCCACTTGTTTCACTTATGTAAGTCAGAGTGATTCAATAGATCTACTCTAGCCAGGATTAACAATTGGGCTTAGCTCCATAACTTAAAAGAAATAGAGTGAAATCCAACTGTGAAGGAGTGAAGCATCACTGGTTTGACAGAACTTCTCATCCTTTTCCTTCCCATGGCAGCTTACCATCCCTGTACATTTCCAGTTTGCTCCAGAGAGGCCAGCAACTTTCCACAGTGAATTTGAGAGTATGAGAAGTGAGGGGAGCATGCAGGTAGAAATATAGGAAAACGCTGACTGGATAGCTCGGTGGTTTAGGTATCTGGCTGTGGAGTCAGACGTTGAGGGTTCAGTTCCCCACTGTGCTTCTTTGACAAGGGCTAGACTTAATGATCCATTGGGTCCCTTCCAGCTTTGCAGTTCTAAGATAATGCTGATGCTGATGTGCTGTTTCTTTTTCATGGAAGACAGGGGGGAAACCGGAGACTGTCCTTAGCTGTTGTCTATTTGTGTTTGTTTAATATGTATCTAGGCTACAGTTTTCATTTTGTCTTCAGCATGCAAAACCATTACTTTTTCTCTCAGTGACCCAGCAAGAATACTAGTGAACTTTAAATCATTTTGAAACATCCTGTTTATAAAGACTAAGGAAGGTGTGATTATAATTTAACAAGCAAAAAAAATAAATAATAACGCAAAGGGCATAGGTAATATATTTTCACACAAACATAAAAACACACCCCTGACCCTTGTTGTAGAGTTTGGCTAAATGTATGCTGTTTATTTAAATTGTTTCCAGTGTTTTGCTGTCAATTTATTTTTGGTTCAAAATAAATTAACATAAAATCAGCTTAGCAACCCATGCTGGAAGAAAGATGCAGATCTGGGAGAAGAAAAAAAAAGGATTTTAAAAATGAGCTGTTTCTGTTGAAAAGAATTTTAGTAGTGTTCAAAGAAGAATATTTTCTTCTTTCTGGCAGATGAGAAATCATTTTTTCCCCCTCCCCATGTTATAGCTTACAGGAAATGGCAAGGTATTACTACCATGCTGCACAGCTGTTGAGCTGCCAGATGATGTATTTGGTTGTCTTCCAGAATTTGCTATTATAATCATGAAACAGTGGTTTCTTTTCGCTCCCTGATAACTGATCTCGATCAAGCATCACCATGCAATGCAGTCTGTTTTCACAACATAATCTCTTCTGCTAGTGCTGCGTGTCAGGCTTTAATGAGAAAAAGTAGATTGCCTTTTTTGTTGTTTGCTTAAAAGGCAGCTTATTAACCTGTTGAGTCGTATCATTTTCTCCACCCCTTCCTGATTAAATTTTACTTCTTTTGTTGGGAGCCACGTGGGATAGACTTGAGGCTAGCTTAAGCTAGGAACAAAATAGACAGTGCATTATGAGCAACAGTTAAGTTCTCTCCATAAATTACAAAAGCTGCAGGTTGAGGACCTTGTAGCACCAGGTTGAAAATGGCTTCAAACAGAACCTCTCGCACAGAAAGCAAAATGTGCTGCTAATATACCATCCCATATTGCTTAAAGCACTCTCTGGGTAGTTTACAATTTAATTTTACAGGACACAGGCTACACATTGCCCACCCACCCCTAGTGAGCTGGGTACTCAATTTACCAACCTTGGAAGGATGGAAAGTTGAGTCAACCTGGAACCGATTACTGGAGCCCAGGATCAAACTCAGGTTATAAGCAGGGACTTAATTGACGTACTGCAGCTTAACCGCTGTGCCATAAGGCTCCATGGGACTTGACATCAGGGTCAGTTGTGCAGCTGTAAAATTGAAATAACTCAACCAGTTATTAAGCAAGATAATGACTATGTATTATTTTGCATACTAGAACTGCTATGTAAAAGATTAGAGCTTGGCTACACAGTTGAAATGAAACATTAGCTGGATCGAGGGGTTTTTGAAATCAATTTAAAGTCATGTCTTTATGTCGGTGTGTGTGTGTCCTCTTGGGACAACTTTCATTCCTGTATCACTGCACCTTTTCCTTGAGAGCTTTCATAGAAACAACAAGTGAGCCAATGAACTGACAGGCAGAGAAAGAAGAGTCTTAACTATTTCACTAATCCAGACAGTCAATTCCCTTTATGCTCTGTTCCATTTCCTGAGCCTGGTGTCACCAGCATGGCAGCCACATCAGTCGACTGTCTGTTCCCTAACAAGGGAATATTTACAGTCTCATCCCTATCATTCTTCAGCACATTGGGTTTGCCCATGACATGGATCTTTCCTCCACCACCATCCTCCTTGTCAGGTCGCTATGCTTCTCCCCCTTCCCCCCTTTTTTCACATGTTAGCTCTTCAGGAGCCTCATGACAGTTTTGAATGGGCAATTGGAAGTGCAACTAATTAGTGCAAATGGTTTCCTTCTCATTATTGTTGTTGCAGCTGCTTTTGGGTTTGGAAAGTTGGACTTGTTCTGATCTGATGGAAAGACAGCATCCTTTGAGTCTTCAAGGAAAATAAAATCTTTGCCCTTCTTCCTCTCTTTTGCCTGCATTCATGTCACAATCTCCTGTTTTTTAAAACCTTCACGGATATCCGATTGGAATGCTGATGGGTCTACAGTAATGAATGCATGGAGGCTTTCTGAAAATACAACCTTTTAATATTTGCTTTAAAATTTTTATATGCATTTCAAAATGGCATAGCACTAGAGCAGTGGTTCCCAACCTTGGATAACCCAGGTGTTGTTGTACTGCAGCTCACAGAAACCCCAGACAGCACAGCTAGTGGTGAAGGCTTTTGACAGTTGCAGTCCAAGAACACCTGGGTTGCCCAAGGTTGGAAATCATTGCACTAGATTGGTGTTACAGATAGAAAAAAAATTAAGATTTTGGACTGCAGTCTGAAGCCTGTGATCCTGGTCTCCAATACTTGACAGACCCCACAGACACAATGTACTCCAAGATGGGCATTCACAAATGCCAACATGATTCATAATTTATTTAAAATAAATAACCCACTATTTTTTAAAAAAACTTGCTTTCCAACTAATATGTGTAGTTAGCTATATATCACGTAAGCAGATATTTTTAAATCCATTTCAAGTGTGCTAAACCTGATGCAAAAACAGGAGTATTATGACTTGTACCCAAGCCATTAATACCAATAAAACAATTCAGAAATGTAGTTAATTATAATGCATTGTTATTTTTCAAGGATTGAAGACTTTGAACCTCATAGTGCAGTGGTTAAACAGCTGTACTGCAGCCAAAACTGTGCTCATGGCCCAGGGTTTAATCTCAGGTAGCTGGCTCAAGATTGACTCAGCCTTCTATCCTTCCGAGGTTAGTAAAAGGAGTACCCAGCTCGCGGGGGGGGGGGCAATGCGTAGCCTGCATAATTAACTTGTAAACTGCCCAGAGAGTGCTTGAAGCGCTATGGGGCGGTATATAAGCAGCACACTCTGCTTTTTGCTTTTTACTTTGAGTTGGTTGTCAGACACATGTACATTACTAATTTTGAGGGTATTTTATTACATTTTTGACTGGCTTCTATACATTGACACAAATGAAAAGCATGCTTCCTGAAGCACTGAACTTCTTCACACACAATACCAAAATTTATGCTGGCTCACTGCTACATGCCCTGAGAGTTCACTGCTCCATGTCTACTTTTGAAAAATAAAGGTATTTTTAAACTGGAAGTGGCTTTGAAACCAAGTATAATTTTGAGTTTTGGATGTATTTCAGTCTAAGCCCAGTACTGAGATGAAGAAATTAACCTCTGGACCCACCAAATTGTTCACATCTTGTTAGAAACATAGACGGTCCGATAAGATTAGAAGGATGTTGTGATTTCATAGAGATAATTTAATTAAATGTTATTCAAACATTTTCCAGTTATGACATAACTTTGTTTATTACTTACCCAGAGAAGGAGTTCAAGAATCCATCAGGAGATGTAGTTTGCAACATTTTCAAAGTTTGAGCCTTCATTCCTCAGAACAGACATTAAACTTTTTAAAAATCAGCCCCAGTGTGGTACTTTTGATTTCATAACTGGCATGCTAATTAGTCTATACTGTCACATTTTGATTGCCCGTCATTTTTATGCTGGATTGAAAGCAGCAAAGTTTCATTTAGTTATTGCCGTTTAATACTTAGTTAATTTCCCCAATGAGTGATTTTTATCTATGTTGATAATGTCAGCATAGTAACTTGTGGGCAATAAATATCTGATGTTTTTGACTCTCTGTTATTGAAGACAATTGATTGTTTTCATCTACTGGATTTATGTGCTTTTCTAGGAGTATTAAATGTTCTCTATATGTCAGTAATCTTTCTGTCAAAAATACTCGTGTGGGCTTCTTTGATTTGATATTCTGTCATTCAACAGAAATTAGGGTGTGCATTGTAAATATGATCAGCATTTCTCCTTACTCTTCCCCTAGATTTGGAAAGGATCCATGTTTGTACCATATTTGGAGACCACCTTAAAGAAAACGTTTTCAGACTAAAATTTCATAGATCTTTAGTTTCTTCCCAGGTCCAACAATACATGTTGATCTAGACTTGATTGACATTTGTTTGTTTGGGCAAACATAACATGGGAGCCTAGGAATGAAAAAAATAAAGTTTGAGTGAGCTTTGGATAAGGCAAATTATAGATGTATTCTCAAAGGCTTTCACAGTCAGCATCCGATGGTTGTTGTTGGTTTTTCGGGCTGTTTGCCATGTTCTGGAGGTTTTATTTCCTAACATTTCACCAATCTCTGTGGCCGGCATCTTCAGAGGACAGGAGACAGAGTTCTAGCTCCAGTCCTCTAAAGATGCTGGACACAGAGAGTGGCGAAACGTTAGGAAGAAAAACCTCCAGAAAATTGCCAAACAGCCTGAAAAACCTATAACAACCAGAAAATTATAGAGTTCATACATAGAATGGAAAGAGCATTTTAAGTTGAATGTGGGAGAAAGAAAAACAGACAGATATCCCCATCCAGACAGAGAATGGTGACTGCCCCACTCTTAAATTTCTGAATAGTGAATACATGCACTTACGTTTGTCACCATTTTTTTCTAACAGCCTTTTCTTTCAATGGTAGGCATGCATTAGATAGTCCTCTCCCTGTTTGAAGAGTTGTGCCTTTTGAGTTTTGTGGCTAGCAATATGTGGGAATTCCATTTGGACCAATTTTTGATAGAAATGTGCCAATATTCACAACTTCTGCATAGAAAGCATGGTGCCAGCTGACCATAGAATCACTTTCTGCTACCACAAGGGCATATGTTTCCATCCATTATTGTAATACTAATTGCGGGATTCTTCTCCTGTGGTAAGGCACTTCTTTTCAAGAAACACATTGCACATTCACTAAGCTGGGAAGCAGCTCAGGTTGCAGATGGTTCTATGGTATATTTGATGGGGACCAATTGGTTCACACGCCAGGTTGGCCAGGCCAACAGAGCTTCACTGTCAGTCCATTTAACTGAAACAAGTAGCACAGAAAGCTCTTAGCAGTAATTCTACACAGTACTATAGCATTGTTGTTGTTTAGTCATTTAGTTGTGTCCAACTCTTCGTGACCCCATGGACCAGAGCACGCCAGGCCCTCCTGTCTTCCACTGCCTCCCGGAGTTTGGTCAGATTCATGTTCATAGCTTCGATGACACTGTCCAACCATCTCATCCTCTGTCGTCCCCTTCTCCTCTTGCCTTTGCACTTTCCCAACACCAGGGTCTTTTCCAGGGACTCTTCTCTTCTCATGAGATGGCCAAAGTATTGGATAGCAGAGGAGGAAGCAAACAAAGGCAGGCAAGCTATCTTTCTGACAAGCTTATCCAACATTGTGGTCTATGGCCTAAGCAACTGACCAAATCTCATATGGACCTCCCGAAAGAGGTCACCCCTGGTTAGTACTTGGATTAGAGACCTCAAGAGAACACCAGGCGACCTCCAGCTAGAGCTGTGAAGGAATCCTGCCTGAATCTTTGAAGGTTCCAGTCAGAGTTGACAGGACCGGGTTAGAAGGATGAAAGAAAGGTCTAATTGGTTTAAATCAGCTGCCTATGTTTCTGTATTCTGACAAATGACTATTATGAAGGATTGGCTGCAACAGGAAGTATTCATTCTGGGAAATTTTCTAGAGAAATACACACAGGTAGAAGTAGACAGGTGGCGGCCGGTTCTGCAACCAGGCAGTCGCATCAGACCTCAGAGTCAGGGCTCCCGCGGGCCTCATCGTCGAAGCACCATGACAGCTGCTGCATGGAGGTCGAGAGGCTCCGCCAGGCCCATCCAGCGAGCGTGGAGGCACTGCCAAAGGCAGCCATGCAGCTGGGTGAGCGTCACTGCTGCCCAATGGGCTAGGACGGGGATGGGGCAGTGTCCCAACACCAGAAGGCTGAGCCTGGCCCAGGCTGCTGTCATGGCCATACTTGACCCCCTTCACCGTGATCCACCCCTCCAGCACTGGAAGGAGAGGCTCCACCATGGCTTAATCTATTTACAGCCGCTGCCTTGATTGCCGTACGCTGCCAACCCGGGGCCTGTTGCTGGCCGCCATCCGCCATGGCTCGGTTGCAACCTGGCCAGAGAAGGGGGCGATCAGACAGCCGGGGACCCCCCGCCGGGCAGAAGAGGAAGAGGGGGGAAAGGGGGTTAGGGTCATGTCCTCATTACCCCCAGGATTTTCATTTTTACCCCATTTGGGGTAATTTACCCCTGTTCCCTGACCACTGCACTGTCAAGGATTTGGCAACAGGAAAAACGCAGAGTTATTGAAGACACAAGTTCTTCTTCTTTTGCAAGGCGGTTGTATTTACAGTATTTACAAGTATGTACAGGCAGGTACCACATCAGCATGGCAGGACATCATTACACAAACCGGCAAAGAGTATAGCAGCATATGGTGGAGAGAGAAGAGAATGATACATAGACACTGTTCACTTATATACATACACATGGCATCTCTAGTCCAATCAGAAGACACATGACTTCATCTTCTGCACCTGGGTGTCTTCTTATTTCCAGACATTGCATCATCTTCTCAGTAGTCAGAGTGACTCAGCATACACACATCTGTGCCCAATGGCAGCTTGTTAATAATACATTTATCCAGGTTCAGGCCTATAAAATTTCTATATTCTGACATGCACTAGTGTGTTTCAGCTTTCCAGAGCATCTCTGAGGATACCGTTGTAGTTGAGACAGAAGCAGATTATCCCCTCCTAGTTCTACTAATGAAAGATATCCCACTAACAAAAACTGAATAGCTCCATAGTTTAGGTAGCCAGAAGTTGGGAGCATGATTCCCCACTGTGCCTCCTTGACAGGGGAGGGACTTGGTGATCTGAAGGGTCCCTTCAAACTCTGCAGTTCTAAGATTATCCTTATAAAATGGCCTACAGTTGCCCTGGAGTCACAGGCTTTTTTGTTCATTTGCTTTTGTTTGTTTGTTTGTTTGATGTATCACCACCAAAAGTAATATGCTGTTCATGCAAGCCTCAAAGAGTGTTAGTTCATTTTTTAAACAGGTCACTGCCTCTCCTCATTGTTGAACACAAACAAAACGAAACACAAAACAAAATAAAGCACCAGTTTTTCAAAACCAAAGTACACCTCTGGTGCTTTTCATGTTGTTCTTTTTTTTGGGGGGGGGGTTTCCTGTCTGTGTGACCTCTGGAGGCTTGTGGTTGGAGAAAGTTGACACCTGGAATCCACCCAAGTTCCCCATCCATATGGACTTTGTTGTCTGTTCTAGCAGAGGCAAAGCCAGCAGTTGTCACTCGGATATCACATCCTCTTAAGGGGAGTAGATGGGTGCTGAGATGTGGTTGGAAGCATGGCTGTAGTCGGTGCAAGGAAAAAAAAAGTTTTTTTAAAATGTTGCACCACCTTTTTCTATTCAGAAGTTCCTCGTCCTCGTAGATTTGAGAAATGTGATGTGTTTAACTCCATTAGATGAAACCAAAGAAAGATAGTAAAGGTTAAAACATTCTTCTTATATTCCCTTAAACAAATTGGGATTGGGAATGGAAGGATCCCATCTGTTTAAATTGTCTTTTTCAAGCTATTATGAGTCAAATTATTTGTGTGAGAAAGGAAAATGGGACTACCTGCAAAATGGTAACCCACAGAGACATCTTTGCTCAGAGAAGCTATAATATTTGAAAAGTGTATGAGGTGGCATATACTGAATTATGAATCTAAAATACTGATAAAATATAAAACAGATTCATGTAAATGCAAATGAAGTGTGTTCCAGTGAAGCTTGCCAGATCAAGGAGCTGATTTTTATTTTTTATTTTTTTTAATGGAGTTGACAGAAGAATGTTAACTCTTTCATGGACTTCTGTTGATTCTGTTTTATATTCTCTCTGGCTTGAATACTTGCCTAACTGTTTGTGCAGAGAAAGAGGACATGCCCTGTGAAAATCATTACATCCATTTTGAAGAAATACATAGGTTCACATTACATAATTATAAATACATGGCCACAAGAGATACACACTTTATCTCCAGTGGGAGAATATCCCCTGTCAAACAAAGAACAATTGAGATGCTCATGTTTAAAGTTACTCTTTGTGTTAATTCCAATGTTTCTAATATTATAAAAGAAGGCATGGATGCAGATGCGTAAGCAAAGATGTCCCATGATCTCTACCTGGTTGAGTCATGGCTGCCCAACATACTTCACCTGTTCCATTTGCCTTCTGAAGATTTGCTCCCAATCTCCCTTTCATTTGTCATTTTTTTTAAAATGCAGTAAGACAAGCTTCTTAAAGGTGGGGAAAATTGAGCTTAGAGACGTCATTTTGAGAACTAGATTCCAGCAGCTGTAGCCCCCCCCCCCAAGTAAAATTTCCGAAGGAGTTTGCAAATATAGCCTGGGATAGTGTGCATCTGACAGGTTCTGTGAATTCTATCCTCCTTCAGAATCATGAACAAATGAAAGACAATTCTCTTACATTGCAATTTCTCTTCTGAAGCCTAATATTCACCTGGGGTCATTGACTGACTGACGGATGGATGAATGGATTGGGCTTATATTTCATTTTTCTCCCACAATTAAAACTAGAGGCAGTTCACAACAAGATAAAAAAAGATATAAAAATACAGTAGCTATTGCAATACTAAAACACAAAGCTGATCGGCAGTTCACAAAGCAGCTTTCCTATGGCCAATCTTCGCTAGACAACAACGATTCTTCCCCATTGGAACGCATTAAACAGGTTTCAATGCATTCCAATGGGGAAATGCTTTTCGCTAGACAATGATTTCGCTAAACAGCAATTTCAGTGGAACGGATTATCATTGTCTAGCAAAGCACCACTGTATTGTGTGGCCTAGTGTTAATGTTAGGGTGGATTTATGAATGAAAAACATTACTGGTTCTTAATTACATTGAAATATTGTTATATCTAACTTTTAAACCATTCTGTCTTTGCTACAGGAAGTCAGTCTTGTCCTTGCAGCTATATTGATATTTTTATTGGCCTGTTACGCCTTCTTTTATCTTAACCTGTCTGAAGATCTTGACCTTGAGCTGGATCAAGATGAAAACTAGCAGGAGTCTTCACCCCCCGCCGCCCATGTTTGCTGCCACAAAAGCATTACTTTGACCAGTCATATTGCAAACAGACTCTGACCACTGAGATGGACGCAACTACAGCTGATTCCTGTAAATGAGAGGTGAATTATATTCATGAGACTATTTCAACGAACCTGATGGATTTTCATGTGCTTCATCTAAGCTGCAGACTAGTTCAGTGGCTCATGTTGAGCCTTTTCACTTTTTTCTGAAATTGAACATAACTTTATTCCAAAAGAAAATTTTCTACATTTATTACCATTGGTGTTAGTGGATAGATCCTGATTTCCTTGATAACATTCTTGAGCTGGAGTAATTTGCTGTGTAAAAGGATGACAAGAGATAGAAGCCATCTGATGCTGTCCGTGGTCTTTGTGGGCATATATCCATTATAAACACTTTTAAATTCACTTTTAAATTCAACTGATTGCAGAGGGAATGATTCAGATACATGGATAAATTTCATTTAAGATCATTGAGAATGAAAATAAGCTTCTCTTTGTCCGGACCATATTCTGTGTTGTCTGGAATAAAAATTGCACACTATGCTTTGCTTTATAAAGTGAAACATGTATACAAATGGATGAGCTACGAATTGACTGTACTATGCACCAAGGGTCCCCTTGTCACCATTGGACTAGATGCAAAGAAAGGATGTATTTCTGTTTCGAATTCTATGAGCGAGTACTTAAATTCTTCTGGAAGTGATGAGATTTCAAAATGCTTTGCTCAAACATGCTTGCTGAGATTAACTGACACATATGAAGACCAACTCAGAGTCCAAACTCAAAAGAATCTGCAAGATGTTGACATGGAAGGTGACAGTGATAGAACAATTCCACATCTCTCTGTTCAGAAGAAAGACCCATTATTTCAGGAGGGCTTACTCCCACATAGGGATGTACAGGGTTTAAAATGTAAATTTACTACATCTCTGCAGGTGCAAATACCTGGCAGCCAGACAAGCAAACAATATTTAGGGTTTGTTGCTGTAATTTGTTTGTTTGTTGTTGTTATGCCAAGTCACCTCTGACTTATGGTGACCTCATAGATGAGTGATCTCAAAAGGTCCTGTCCTCAGCTGTCCTGCTCAGCTCTTGTAAACACAATCCTGTGGCTTCCTTTAGGGAGGTAATCCCCCTTGTATTTGTAATATGCCAATCTGTAAAAGCCATCTTGAGTCATGGACTTTTCCATTTCCATTAGGAAGGAATGCTTGGTCTCTAAATGGAAACAAAGGCAGAAACAAAAAAAAATTGCTATTTCCTGAAAAACCATTATATACTTATTTCCTAATATGAAATTAAATTGTACTCATGTGCAGTTATTGAGAGAGAAGCCAGAACCAGAAAGTTTTAATCCCCATCTTTTCAGATTGAATGTAATAAAACAGAATGGGTTGTCGTCCTCCCTACCACAAGAAGACAAGAACTAGCTCCATCTCCCATGCTTTGTGCTCCCCTATACCTTCTATTGATATTTGAATAGAGCATGGAGAATTTCAGCTTTATAAAAGGCTGTCTGAATCTGTGAGCTGGAGCCTTCCAAGTTAGCAAGAAGTACCAGAGGAAAAATAAAGATGCTTTAATAATTTGTAATTTCAGCATTGCTAAACGAACAAACAAAAATCACAGCAAATGTCTGTTCAGAAGGAGCTTTTGATTTTTCTCATTTTTATCTTTTGGTGGAAGTTTATTTTCAGCATAATCCTCACTCCACTGTGTGTGTGCATGTGTTGTAGTACCAGTGCTCATCTTTTTCATTCATTGCCAACTGTTCAAGGCACATGTGTTCTGTCAGAAATGGCACCTGGATGACAGAAGCTCTAGCATTCACATATGCCTCTGAAGCAGAGTTCCTTGCCTCTTGAGCTGTCTGAAAGAGTGTAAATAGAAAGTTCAGTCGATGTTGATTTTAATTAGTGCATCGCTGCATTAATATAAAGTTGAAGTTCTGTTTTAATTAAACTATGAATGCTGCCTGCAATATCAACATGGAAGATAGAGGGTTGATGGTGTTTGATTTTTTTAAAAATCTCTTTTGCCATAAGGCGGTGATTTCCCCCCCCCCCCCCCCATTTATTCTAATATTTGCTAGCAAACTCTTTTTTTATACAGAGCCCTACTAAATGAAGAACATGCTGTCTTTTTGGTACTCACTCACAAGAATCAATTCCAAATCTGTTGCACAAGGAGGTTTGTATTTCATCCCCTCTTCTGCATCATTGTTCCAAAAGAAATAGACAATATAAACAAAATACATCTTAGGTCTTCGTGTGTCCACGTGTACATGCATATATGGAGCACTCGCAGTCCAATTGCTTTATAAACCTGATGACTGGAAAGGTTATTACAAATTACTTCTTTGCATTACAGCCTCCAAACCTCCTGGCCTAGTATGGCCCATGGCTAGGTTTGGGGGAGATTCTTGTACTTGTACAGTATACAACTTTTCCAAGGGCTGAGTTATGATGAGTTAAATAAGAAGCACTGATCCATAGAGTATTCATTCATTTGGGACACTGGAATAATAAGCCTCTGTATTCATCAGGATATGGAAGTAAAAAAGATCATGGATTAAATCCAATGTTGTCCTTGAGGGTCATAGAGGAGCTTTCTTGCCCCTCCCACACCTCTGCACCTATCCACGCTGCGTGAAAACCGGATCTTGAGGGGTTTGCAGGTTTTGGGGATATGCAGATGCTACAGTGGTGAAGGGATCACGCCTCTCATATTTCTGCTTGATTCCACCATTTGCTAGCACATTTCCATCACTGGATCCTGCCCTATATTTTATTTAGTTGTTTTCATTTATTGAAACCTTGAATTTAGACCTTACTGCTACTCACTTCAGTCTAGGGACCAATTCACAGAATTCTGGGTTTTTTAAAACACTTATTTATAAAATAAAGTCAGGCATCTGACTTTTTCTTGGAAGATGTATTGTTTGAAGATTTGACTTATGTTGGAACTTTTCAGTCTGTAAAAAAAAAACATCCACGGGAAACAGCCCTATATTCATTTACCTGAGAATAAGCCCCACTGAACTATATATAGTATTGTTCTGTACAATCAGCAACATGATACAGATCATGCACTGTTTGTATGTAAATATAATACAGAATTTTTATAACTACGGAGAAGATAACTGAGATCTGGTTTGTACAACATTGTTGGTCTGTTAAGTTGTGTGAACCAGTCCCAAGCCAGAAAACGACAATTTTAAATCTGTATCCTTTTTAAAATATAATTTTTAAAGAACACTCTGTTTTATATGATACATGTGTGTAAAATATAGATAAACATTTTTGAGAAGGGGTATGGCATTTCATATGGTGTGTCAGGGCACTTCACTGCTAGCAATCTTTCCTTATGTGTGTGTGTTTTAAACTGGAAATCTAAATTTGTGGGGATACAGCCAAATGTTAGGTACTAGTGTCTCTCCAACAGATGTCTCAGCATTATTATGTAGCTTGCTTGGATGAATAAACATGTACAACTGTGAAATGTTGCACTGTATGAGCCTCTTTTTTAATTTCAAAAAATGGGACAATCTGTTTACTGCCCTAATTGAGACAACAGTATGAGTTGTTGCCAGTTTTGGAAGCAACACCTATGCTCTGTAATCATCGGAATCAAACAAGTGGTTGCGCATGATAATAGCCCACACATATTTCTAGTTTTTTGGAACTCCTGCATAATTCTATGAAACTTTGCTTTCCGTTTAAATCAAACACAGCAAACCCATCATTAAAAGCACTCTTCTTTTTCTATATATTGTACCTCTCCTATATACGTATAC
Source organism: Pogona vitticeps (assembly GCF_051106095.1). NCBI lineage: Eukaryota > Metazoa > Chordata > Lepidosauria > Squamata > Agamidae > Pogona > Pogona vitticeps. The sequence continues at coordinate 211,674,900 of NC_135786.1, read as the reverse complement.
CACTCAAATAATTTTTAATAGGCTAAAGTCAATTCATGCGCCATCATTCAAACTTTACTTTCTAGGAAACAAATCTTTATTGGTGATAAAAAGTAATATATAGGGTTTACACAGGAGTTGGATCTAATGAATTGGGAAAAGATGTCTCAGCGTGAAGTTCATCTTGGTTTCAGACACTGGCTTTTAAAATGAGCTTGCAAGTTTCTAGTCCATACAAAAACCAACTGCTCCATTCAGAGAGGGTAAAGCTATCTAACACATTCATGGATGGTATAAATTGTTTTAGTGCCCTTAAAGGAAAAGGAAAAAAAGAAAGCAAAATGCTGACTTCGAAAGGTCAGCAAAAGCTAAGAATTAAAGAACAGATTGTCTCAAAGCATATGTTTTGCCCAAGAACTTGCAGTTAGTGCCAGAAGAAAGCTCATGTGTCCTTTTACACAAGAACCCACTCCAAGTATTCTTTTTTTCAGCAGCACAATTCAGGGGGAAAGTGTTTTTGTTGTTAGTATTGGTGGAGAACTGGGAAGTCAGAAATCCTTGCCAGCTGATTGCTCCACCCTCGAATAGCTAATCAAGTGAATGAGTATTTAGATATCTGGATGCTGCCATTTGGATGTTCCTGTTCATAAGTAATCGAGAGCAGTGTCTCATAATCAGTGGGCAATAGAACATGTCGACATCAGTTGAGGCGGTCCCACTGAGTTGATCACTCGTGTTTTTGGAAATCCTTCTATATAATTTACAATGGGCAAATCATGCCACACTTTTCCACACCGGTGCTTCATGCTGCCAATACATTCTCATATTTATGAGGATCTCTCCTCAACTACCATGGCAAGCAAACTGTTGTTTACAAGCATTTGATGAACTCAGAGGTGCTATCCAATTTGATCTGAAGCCATTCTCATGTCCATCACAGCACACTGATCAGACCTGATCTCATCGGATTGTGGATGTCAAGCTTCGGTCATTCCTGGTTAACACTTGGTTGTGCACCCACCAGGAAATACCAGGAATCTCCATTAAGGTTTGGAAAACAATCCTGCTGGTACCTTAGACAGCAGCTACCAACCAGAGTTCATAATTACTGGCTTAGATAGAAAAAAGAGACTACCTCAGTTATTAAAACATCTATGTTCCATTGATCTCAAATAGCTCTTTTGTCCATAGTACTGTACAACTGTTACAAATTAAAAAATTCTGTCTTTGGAAAGATTATTATTTCCATGCATTCTAAACCCAAACACATGGTTTAGCATGGTACATAAAATTCCCCATTTATGAAAGGACCCTTAGTTAAGTGTGCCACTTACTTTGCTGGAGTAAGTGCTCAGTGACAAATAGATTGTTAGTCTATAGATCAGGGTTCTGAAGCTATTTGCTCCTAAAACTGACACTGGGCAAAAGCAGAACAAACCAACATCCAATTATGAGGAAAAACTCTCTCAGGATTTGCTGCCAATGTGTAGGATTCGTTATCAGCTTTGATAAAGATATGAAAGAAGCCAGGAACTCTCTGTTTTTTATTTTTTTCCACAACCCAGTGGTATTTGAGGGAGAGGTAAGGCAGCGCAGAGGTAAAGAACTGCCAGCGAGGAGCAGCTTGAGAATGGCTAAGATTAATGAACAGATAAAGGCACATATGATTGCCTGCCTTTCCAGAACAAGCAACTAGCAGCTCATTAAGCCAGAGAGAACTCTTGAGACAGTTGTAACAAACAGCTGCACTTTGAATAGGCGAGGTGGCATCTTCCTTCTCGTTTATAAAAGCTCCTGACATGGCAGCCAGAGAAAAGCCACACAAGAACCATGTGGGCGCTCAGTATGAGCCATGAGGAGGAAAGACTGCTTTATGAGGAAATGTTTTTGGCTTCACCTGCAGAAATTAAATAAACCTGACAAGTCTGTAGTCCACTTGTTTTCCCAGTGAACATCCTGGTGGTCACGTTCTAAGTATGGACGGGCCCCATGTCAAATATAGGTGCAGTTAAAAGTGGCCAGGTCAGTCTCAGTTTCATAGACACAGACGCATCGATTTGCATGCACATCCATTTTTATACACAATAAATACCTTCTTCCACACAAGAATGAACCCTGCCTTCCAGATATCCTCCACATGGCAAATAGACTTTTTAAAGGAGAATCTGAAAGGCGAACCTAAGCTTTGCTGGGAAGGTTAGAGGTCAACCATTCCCTACTACTGCTTCTTAATTACAAAAAAAGGCAACAGTAGTAGTTTCTCACATTTCATTTCATTCCTCCTGATTGATCAAAGTGCATGGCTTGTCTGTTAAGATATCTAGTTATATTTTATTACATCCTTGTAGATCACGTAAAGCTATGATTTGCACTCTTAGATAATGATAATAGCTTTTGTTGAGATCAAGAAATATTAGCATCACCGATAAGGTGGGATTGGACGTTGCTCTCAACAAGATGTTTCACCTTTATAAGAATGAGTTTGGTGAAAATTATGAGGTTGGTTTTTGCCCCAGCTAACTGCTGCCTTGTTACTCACACTTTTAAAGAACGGAAGAAGAGAAGCAGTGGAAGGGTTCTTTGAAGCTTTTTGATCAACTGCCCAGTCCTTCCACATACACTGGTGCATACACATGTATGTGTATACGCAGTGAACTTCAGAAAGGGAAGATAGACCAGTTGTGCAGATATATTTTAATGCATAAGCAGAAATATCAATGGGTAAAAAACTCACTGCCTTGTTCCCATGCTGGAGGCAAGAAATCTCACCTCCAAAGGGGCTGCCTCAAAATGTCAAGGTGACCTATATCACTGAGACTGTGAAATTTAGTGAAATTTCTGCAACTTAAAGCTGTCCTTATAAATATAGTGCATCACTAAAAATCAAACTAGATATTAACAGGAATGCAGATTCCCTCTTATGATTAACTTCCCACTGCAATTTCCTCAGAGATGCATGCCTCTCCAATCAGATTTGCAAATTAAATTTGTGTATATATATTTCACTAGCCAGGAGGGGTGACTGAAGAGAAGGGGACGACAGAGGATGAGATGGTTGGACAGTGTCATCGAAGCAACCAGCATGAATCTGACACAACTCCGGGAGGCAGTGGAAGGTAGGAAGTCCATGGGGTCACGAAGAGTTGGACACGACTAAACGAGGACGATATATATTTCAATGTGTAGGCATCCTTCAGTCTTGAGAGACTATGCTATAGAGGTCTTGGAATAGAGGTCTTAGAACAGCATCTAGTGTGGCTGAGAAGGCCAATACGAGGGTGACAATCCCTTCCATAGTGAAGACAAATACAGTCTGTCCCCTGTCTAGCTCCCTGATTTTGCTGATTTTGGGACTGCTTTTTTGCCTCGGTCTGCTGGACAAGTGTCTCTTCAAATTGGGAGAGGCCATGCTGCACCGCCTGAAAGCTCCAGGCTGAACGCTCAGATGTCAAGGTCTCCCATCTTTCAATGACCAATTATTTATTTATTTTATTTATTGAGCTTACAGTATATGCCGCCCATCTAGACATAGTCTACTCTGGGCAGCTCACAAAACGCAGAATAAAAACAATATCAAACAACAATTTGCAGCATTTACACAAAACAAAGTAGATAAAGATAGAGAAAAAGAGGAAGTTACGTAGTGCCTGGAGGGAAGGCCTGTCTATATAACCAGGTTTTGAGTTGGTTTTTGAAAATGCCCAGTGAGGGGGCCAGACGAATCTCTGGGGGGAACTTGTTCCAGAGACTGGGAGCCACTGCAGAGAAGGCCCAGAGTATTGTTTTCTCTTTCCAGGCCTCCCTCGGCGTTAGGCTCCTCCTGGCTAGTGATACGAGTAGATCTATGTGGGAGGAGGCGTTCCGCCAAGTATTGAGGTCCCATTTAGGGCTTTGTATGTGACCATTAGAACTTTGAAATCAACACAGAATCGAATTACAAAACAACAGACCCAAACTGCAGGATATGTTGGTCAGGAAATGTGTGGACTTTCATAATGTGAGGGAGCACCTCTTCTAAATGCATCATGTAGTTTGATGCTGAGATACTAAATCTTAATTGACATGATCATCTATTCCCTTTCACTACCACTGATGAGCAGCATCTTAAAAGACTGCTTACAGAGGTTTTCCCTTAACCTGCTGTCTAAGGAAAAAGGAAATGGTGTCATTTGATTGTCTCTCCTATTCTCTTCTTCCTGGTCTGCGTTCACACATGACAGCATACATTCACATGTGTGAGAAATATGTTACAAGGCAATCAGGATACTGTGATGAAAAGGTCTGAGTTAGAGAGCAGAGAAAACTGCAGATTGTGGAGGGCACCCCAATCTGAATTCACCCATACCAACATCAGAATTCACTAAGTTCCATATATGATTGTCCAGCACAATGAATTTAAAGAATTGTAAATAGATCATTCATTTGGAGGGCTAGCATTAATTAATTAATTCTTGGTGGACTCAAAAAGAAGCATACCATATGTTTACATTGGAGGCATCATGGTAGCCCAATATTGATCAAGTTCAAGTCAGATCTTTAACTGATCTGCGGGAAGATGGCTATCTATTTTGATTCCCCATATTTCAGAGTTCATTGTTAATTAGATATCAAGCTGCTTCAGGGAGAAATGAATGCCTGTCCCACTACCTCTAATACATGTGTAAAATCCTGCAAGAAACGAAATGCAATGCTAAAATGCAAAGGGAAATTGCTTGGTGTTGCTATAACTCACTATATATCTCTTCCTTCTGAAATTGGACACCTTCCTATATTATTCAAATTATAAGCACATCTGTAATCAGAAGTGGCAGAAATGGTTTGATCTGAAAATAGAAGAATTCCTGGATGACATTTCTCTGCATTTTACAAATGTGCCAGAAGAAAAGGTGTAAGATGAAAGTTCTACTATTGTCTAGGAACTGGGGCAGAAGCAACAGAAAAATGCCACCCCGTGTTAGTTTTTGGAACAAGCATACAAAGGTGAGTCAGACACATTATAATTGTCTCCATTTTCCTTCATGTGATTGTTCTCCGTCACCCATGCTGTATTTTTTGTTGGCTTGCAGCCTTTTAAGAAGAGGCATTCAAAGGTATTTATATGAATTCAATAAACAAGTGAGCTTTTACTGAAAAACAGTGTTTCAAGCATGATTTTCGCATTACAGCTTTATTATCCTGGCAGGTTTTTGAATTCATTTGTAGAAGATCATTACATCTGCTGTGTAGAACACTCTGAGGAATCATTACAGGTGTGCCAAACCTGTTGCTTGTTATGACTGGACCTGTATAGCTAGAATGATAGTTTTAAAATGCTTTTGCTAGAAAGTGATTACCATCAGCTTAACTATACCTGTCTGTCAAACCCAGGTGGAAAACAATCAAGGGTGGGGGAGCAGGAACCCTTTCATACATCTGGCAATAACCTTTTTAAAAAAATACTGTTTATATGCCACATTATTTTCAAAGATGCTTTGCACAGGCTGGAAGGAAGAATAAATAATGTTTGGAAATCAAATTTCCAAACTCCTTAAAGGAAGCTAAAAAATGTTGATGTTTATCAAAAGAGAATATGGATTGGTAGAGGTTGAGAAAGACTAGCTTATTGACCATCATCACCCTCATCACATTCTGCTAGCTTTCTTTTAAATAATTGTTATATAACAAATAGCAGTGTTGGTTATTGTTTAGTACAAGGTGCTTTCTCAGTCTAGATCAATATATTTGTAAAATCCATTTTCTCCTGTACTTTGACTGTTGGGAAATGGGGCGAGGGGGTCCCTCCCAGGTTGATTTACTTGCATGCAAACATTTCAGGGAAATGACTTGTTGTTAATTAACATTCCACTCAAGTACCCAGTTCTGGAGTTGTAGAAATGGCTTTAGCAAGAGGAAGCCTATATTTTCTGAGAGTTTTCCCTAGATGTTTCTTTCTAAAGTAGCACTACAGGAATGCAAACACACAAGAGGTTTTGAAAACAACAAGGTCATAGAAACAATAACTATCACAAAGAGACTGCTAATAATGTATATTTTCCCTCTTTAACTACCATCCACACTGCTGTCCCACTTCTGAATAATACAGCTGTGAAGGTAATTAATTAATGTAGCAATGGGGTTTAATAATAGCACAAGCTCTCTCATTGGCTGTTGGCATTAGCTACCATGCTGATAACAGGTCCCTACCATTGTTGTCACCTCACTGGAAAATTAGCATTTAATTAACTTAGGGAGCTGTAGAATCGTTTCAATGAAAGACTTATTTGTATCTTTCAAAATTAAATGCTCCTTTATAGAGCAGGATAAACCAGATGTGCAAGCTAGAGGGCTGCAAGAGAAAACCTTCGAAGCTGGGCAGCTGAAATTGTTACCTGGGGTTTAGGAGAAAAAATTAAAAACGCTATTCAGATTGCTTTCGATATGTGCACAGTAGAAGGAGGATATCTTTAATAGGTGTTTTATTTTATTTTTAAATTTTACTCTTTATTTAAGCTGCACCTACCTCAAGAGCACCCGATGGGCTACCCTAGAACAGTGTCGCTTTGCTGAAAATGCCAGGAAGACTGTTTTTTCCTTTATGTTTGAAAACATTTTATTTTGAGGGAGAAAAAATGTCTTTCCGTACATTTTCAAAGAAGAAAGTGTCAATGATATCATTATAGGTTTGTTTGTTTTTATCTTTCCACTGAAAAAAGGCAGCTGACAACATTACTAATATTAATTTTAAAAAGCATTAATATGGTTATTATTTATTTATTTTGTATAGTTATATACCACCTAATTAACGCCAGGCACTATTCTGGGTAGTTTACTATCAGAGGAACTACAGAGAATAGAACAGAATAGATAGTGGATCATCAATAATAAAATAAAAATATATCAAAATATAATAAATCTAGCATGGAACTTAAAAGCTAAAGCTAAACAATAGCACTACAGGTGGCATAAATGTGTCATGGCTCAAGAGAGGATGCCCTTAAAAGCTTCTGTGAACAACCTTGTTTTGAGGATCCTCACAATAATCTATCAAGATTCTTAACACTTAATATATATATAGATGGATTGAGAATATTGATTATATGGCCGCGCGCAGCGTTTTCGCGCCCTTACCTCACTTACCGAGGGTGCGAAAATGGCTGCCGCTATGGAGGAAACTTCGCTGAACGGTAAGTTTAGGGCCCATTGGATGTTTAATGCATTCCAATGGGTTTTTATGTTCCGTTTAGCGATGTTTTCACATAAAATCAATATTCTCAATCCATTAAAAATAGCATAACAAAACAATACATATTATATTACAATAATGGGAAATTTCTTATTCATAATCTCCTATACCGTCATATATGCAAACTGTTTACATTATCTCTATCTTTTATCATCGTCTCTTAATTGGCTTATTATTGCATTTTTATGTCTAGCTAATGCTGTTTAAATGGGACGTGATGGTGCTGCGGGTTAAACCACAGAAGCCTCTGTGCTGTAAGGTCAGAAGACCAGCAGTTGTAAGATCGAATCCATGCGACGGAGTAAGCTCCCGTCGCTTGTCCCAGCTGCTGCCAACCTAGCCATTCGAAAGAATGTAAAAAATGCGAGTAGATAAATAGATACCACCACGGTGGGAAGGTAACAGTGTTCCATGTCTAGTCGCGCTGGCCACGTGACTAGGAAATGGGGATGAGCACCATGCCTTAGAGTAGGACACGACTGGACTAAATGTCAAGGGGAACCTTTAACTTTACCTTAATGCTGCTTAGAATAACCAGCAGTCCCAACAATGGGAATCAAGGTTCTTTACAACATCACAGTTTAAAAGGTCAGTTTGAACAGTTGTGTTCTCACAATCTTTGTAAAAAGAAGTAAGAAAAATTGATTGCATCTCTGAGGGAAAAGCATATCACAGTCTGGGTGCAACACAGGAGAATGCCCTCCTCTGTTTGTCCACCAAGTGGACCTTCTCAGACAGTGATAATCTCAAGGGACCCTCTCCTATAGAAGTCAACATTTGGACAGGTTCATTAACAAGAGAGGCAACTCTTAGGTAGCTAAACTCCAAACCTTTTAGGTTCTTAAAGATTAAAACCAGATTCTCTTGCAGCTGGGAAGCATTTAGTAAGCAGTGCAAGTCCTTCAGTCCCAGAGTAATATGATCTCCACAAGAAACACCAGTTAGCAGATTAGCCGGAACATTATGCTTCCAGACATTAAGTGCCCCATATAATGCGGATTTTAGTAGTCAAGATGCTTGTGAGGGTCCGTTATTTTTCACCTCCCCCGAACCAAATAAAACAGGAGACGTCTTTGAACCAAACAATTTGTCTTCATTTATTAACTGGGGTTAAAGGAATGGAAATGTCTGTCAACTTGGGAATAAACTTCTCCTGTGGGAGCAACGGCTCGTACAGGGGCACCCAATCTTCATCAAACGGGTTGCTTGACCTCGACGCCCATGGGCCAGCCTGAACCCAGGTGGGTTCTTCGGGTTCGAAGTCATCCGGGTCCGTTGTCAATAACGGGCTTGTCTCCTCATGCCCTGTATATCCCCAGGGTACATGGTTCTCTGCCCTGGTGAAGTCCCAGGGTCCTGGTAATAACCCAGTTTCTACAACTCCTCCAGATGCCATAGTCTCTTTTCCTCTCTCTCTTTCTCTACTCTCTTCTTCTCCTCAACCAACTTGCGTCACCACTCTCTGGTCTCCCTTTCTCCCCAGTATGAGGGCTGTACTGTCATTTCCCTCCTCCTCTTCTCCTCCGCCTCCTGCTTAGTGAGTCACACCTGTTCCCACTTGCCAGTCCAAGGGCCTTGGATGGACACCCATTCCCATCCACCCTCCTCAACGTCCCTCCAACGACTGACTTCTCCTACAGCTCCCTCCTCTGGATCGTTCCATTCCCTTCCTGCCCAAACCTGAGGAGTCTGGGTAGATATTGTTAACCCCTTCATTCCCCATTCTAAATCCAAGGTGTCCACTGCCTGATGTAGCATCCGGGGTGGGAAAGGCATGGGAGCTGTCTGGGTGCCCACAGAGGCTCTAGGGTGAGACGGCACTCCCAACATCACCTCACGACCCGGGGTACGGGTGTCACAATGCTGTGTAGCAGCCCTTAGTTATGAGATAGTTGATGGCTGTGAATGACTGAAGACACTGAAGCTGTCTTTCCACAAGTCTGCAACCTCTTTGTCTTCCCATACTTTAGTTAAAGCCCAGGGGAAGATATCTTGAAGTGATTCCTTCCCTCATAGTCCTTTCTCCTAACAAGTTGTCAGGGTCACTGGGGAGACTGGAGATGTGTAGTGGAAATGTTTAATAGCAAACCACATCATAATTTAAAAAAATGCAAGACTCTTTTATTTATTTATTTATTTATTTATTTATTTATTTATTTATTTATTTATTTATTTATTTATTTATTTATTTTAATTTATATGCCCCCCACTCTACCCAAAGGTCTCTGGGCGGCTTACAACAATTAAAATTCAATGCAATAAAATAAAATGATTAAAATACAATTAAAATACAATTAAAATACAATTAAAATTGCCATCATTAAGACCCACAGTTAATGTTATTTCAATTAAAAGCCTTCTGGAACAGGAAGGTTTTGACCTGGCGCCGAAATATCATCAGTGTCGGCGCCAGGCGAATTTAAGGGAGACAACTGTCATGGGGTTGAAGCAGTGTGGGATATGTAGTCAGAGAAATGTAAGATGGAGTCAGACAGGTTCTGTGTGAAGATGATTTGAGAGACATTGGAATGTGTTTTCTAAGTGCTATGAGAGTGTTTTTCTGAAGACCGGTACAGTGTGGTTCAAAATAAAGCTGAAGGTTGGACAAAGGAGCCCGTGAAAGACTCAACATTCTGGGCTAATTGGAGAAGAGGTAAACCACTTGGATCTTCATGGAACTGAGGGCAGAGGAAGGTGTTACAGCCCCTTGAGGCTAATTGCTTAACAGCCATGAAGTGTCAAGAAGGAGGGAGGAGTTGGAGAACGTAGAAATGGACGATGGGTTATGTGGGAGAGGTTTGATTCCATGTTAAGGGAAAGGAAAATAACTTGATGGTTTGAGTATGTCACTTGAAGGAGAAAGAATGTAAATGAAGAGAAAGAAGGAGGTGGGGCTAGCCCACCTTAGCCCAGCTTAGTAGTGTTTAATATTTTAATGGGGATTAGTTATTTTATTTAACTGTAATGATCTTTGAATATGTTCTTTATGCTAAAGCTTGAGCAATATAAACTGAGTCTATGGAACTATTTTTCTAATAAAAATAATTATAAAAATTCATACAAAAGGACTGGTCTCTTGAACAGTAGGGTCTGGCTAAATTCAGGGAGTGGAGAGGGCCACAAACTAGGTATCTTTAAGAGTTTTACCTAACTGAGCTGTGGTGAGTTCTAAGGAATCACAAAGCCCATGTGTCTGTACTTGCAAAGTACGTACTGGGTAAAAGTAAAGTGTTCTTTTAAGGTCAGACTTGTTCAAGGGGCTTACGCTACGCACTGCTGAGGTCTTGGGACTTGCCCCAGTGCAAAGGTGGTAGGTAAGTGGCCTGTTGAACACTCTGACTGCGTGCTAAGCGCTCCTTATGGAGGCTTGGACGCCACAACAACATCTTTGGGAAATTGAAGATTCCCACACAACACTATTATAAACAGAAAATGAGGTAGTTTCTGCCCCAAAGATGAACAATTGCACATACCAGAGACCAATGACACACTTCTTCAAACACAGGTGAACCTGGGACTGTTTGCCAGACCAATTGTAAACTCTTGTATGTGAAATCCTGTTAGTTGTGTTCCTCTTCAGCAGACAACAAAGAACCCTATAGTGCCTCAGCATTTAAATATATCTCATTCAGCTTCCTTTTTCCGACAGAGGAAAGCTTGTGTCTCTATGAGCCCACAACATTTATTACTATTTATTTGACTTCCAGTGAACTCATTTTATTCTCTGATTCCGCGCTGTATTCTGGCAACAACCCTATCAGCTAGGTGAGATGGCTGACTGAGGTAATCCAATGAGTATCACAGCCAAATGGGAATTTGAACCCTGGTCTCCTAAATCCTACTCCAACAATCCCTAGAAAGGCACAAAGCCAACAGTACTTGCTCTGGCTTGCCTACAGCAACTGGCACATCGCCCCTTAAACTGGAGTTTTCCTAGGCCCCATGGCTCATAGGAATGACTAAATGTGTTCTCCCTGAATTTGTTCAAACTATTTTTCCTGTGATGTAAGTTAATTCCCCATTGCTGCACCTTGGCTGAAATCCTGTGGACAGCTCCATATACACAATGGTGACGATGTCATCGGAAGCAGCAAATCACCTCTGATTAAAGGCAAATCGGCACTCATTATAGATCCTTCGTACAGTCTGACAAAGTCACATGCACCCAAAAATCAGCCATGAAAGCCTTTAATCAGCAACTGCACCTGACATAAATGCTGTTGCAAGCACGAAGCTATGCAGCAGGATTTGTGTTATTAGACTCCATTAGTTAATTATATGAGGTTTTAAAAAGTACATCCTTTTATCTTTACTGGGCAAAAGACAGTGCAGATTTAGCAAGGACTGCTATAATTTATATAGCAGTACATCCCACCAAAGTTGGAAAGATAGTGATTGGCATGATTGGCAAACTGGGTAATAAGTAGTTGAGCCGCTGCGAGCCTCAGCTCTCCCTTCTTAAAATTGTGTAGCTTCAACTGACTAAAGCTGGGCAATAGGTGGGCTTCAGGCTGCATGCAGCCTCCGAACTGCCACCACTGAAACAGTGTTGACCCTATGGATACTGACACTACAACCCAGGACAACAAAGTGCTGCCAAAAATGGCTGGCATCACAAGAATGTGTTTTTGTCTTCCCTTCCAGAAGGGCATGCTATCGTACAGGCTAGCCAGGCTCTATGATGCAGGGCAGTGCTCTGACATCCCACTGCACCATAGAGAACCACAACTGTGCCAAATTTCCACGGCAACTGCAACCAGGGTAGGACCCACACCAGTGGCTTTCAGCTGTAGTGCAGCATCTCGGGGTCTACTTTAGCCCTCTCCCCCACAATCACAGAAAGTGGCCTGCTTCTGCAATAGAGAATCTCTTCAAATACAGACTTGTCCTCTGTAAGGAAAGCTGCGATGCCACTTCGCTGTCAGTCATACTCCTATAGCTCTAATACGGTGTCAAGAAAATAGCTCTTAAAAGAGTGGTTTGTTTTGTTCTCCCATACAATGGAGACAGAGAGAGTTAAGTAGTCTACTACTTGCTGGGGGGGGGAGTGGCAAGAGGATATTATCCCCTTATTGAAAGGGATCAGTGCCTGTGTTGTGAAGGGCTGGGTCCCAAGAGGGTAGCTCGTTCCTGCCATTACAGCAGGCTGACAGGTAGGGACTGACAGCACCCATCAATCATGCCTTTAACGGCCTGAACTTTTGCCATTTCTCTTCCTGAAAACAGCCGACAAGCTGTGCTGTGCTGTCAGTGAGGTAAAAGTCCTTGGTGTCAGAATTTCTCCTGAGGGGGTTCTCTAGTGATGTGCATTTTGAGCCAAGAGCAGCTGCCCTTTGCTTTATTATTATTATTGTTCTTCTTAAAACAAAAACCAAACAAAAAATCACTGGTCACAAGGTGAATAATAATATGCTTAAGAAACGGGACAGATTTCTGATCAGGCCAGATGTTGCATAATATATGCGTAAACTAGATTGCTTGACACTGTGATATGTTCGTGGTGTGACAGAAGTTTAAGAGAAACAATCCAATTAAATGGCAGCACAAGTGTTGGCTGGGTTCATTCAAATCAATAAGTGAAAACACACACACAGAGTTTCATACACTTGGGGTACAATCCCAACCCACCAAGGTGGTCAGGGGGAAAAGGCTGAGCTGACACTGAGCCAGCTAATGTTGTGGTGGACCCAAAGACAGCTGAATTCAGTATCCTAACTGGCGCCCTTTCCGTCCAAAAGGTGTTCAAAATTATTTAGAAATACACACACACCAGTATAGCTTTGTGCTACCATTATGACATATCCATGTGCTAGGTAAAGTTTAGATCTTACATAATTGAACTCCTTCATCCTACCTTTTCTCCTTCCTCTTTTTTGACTCTTCTGCCAAAAGATTGCTCTGTTGGCAATTCTATAGGATCAGTTGACAGAAAGGAATTCTGCTGGTGGAAAGTGGTCTCTACAGGTGGAACACGTTGATGCCTAACCATAACCTTCTACAGCCAGTGGTTTTTTTTGAATTGTTATGACACTGCCTGTCAACTTTAATATAAACCCCTTTGGATTGTGTCATTAAAAAAATGTTTCCTCGGGTCTCCTGAATATGAGGCTTGAATTCCTTTTCAAGCATAGATGAAACGCTGCATCCTCTGGCATACAAAATATTAATCCTAAGGAGGAAATCAAGGATTGTGAGAGTTGATTGCCCCTTATTCCTTTCCATTCCCTGGAGCCTAATGCTTCCAAATTTCTCTAGAGGTTATGCTCAAAAACTAGATTTTCACTTAGCGAAGTGGGAGGTGTTTTTTTTTTTAAACCATGGATGCCTGTCCCACTAGTGGACAGACACAAGTGAAGACAATCTATTTATCACAGCTTGGGAGAAGTAGCCTCTTAGACTCCACCTTGAAAATCTTTTGAACTTGTAGCCTAAAAGGGAGCTTCCTTAACATCTCAGGATGAGGGCCACTATCCTAAAGTGCTTTTATAAATGTCATGGAAGTGGGAATGAAGCTATAATATAGTAGTCACACCCTGTGGTTTCATTGAAGACATTTGAGCCAAAATTCTGTTTAGTTTTTACCATACTCAGTGGCTCCTTCCCCAGTATGGCATTGTTTATGTAACTATGTCCTTGTGCACGTAGAAGTTCTGTCCCTGTCAAAGGGGCAATCTCTGTCTGCAAACCAGTGATCAAATGAAGTGTATGAAGTGTGATCAAATGAAGTGTGGAATCCTGACAGCCTTTGCTGACAGGATTCCAAACACTGCAGAATACCTGTATCAGCGTTGATTTGAAATGTGTTTATGTTGAACAGTTCTATACTACCCTTCTGTTCAAAATATTTGGGGCCATTCATAACAATGTGCCTACCACACAAACTGGAAGGACAGATCCTGAAGATGAGGCTCCAATACTTTGGCCATCTCATGAGAAGAGAAGACTCCCTGGAAAAGCCCCTGATGTTGGGAAAGTGTGAAGGCAAGAAGAGAAGGGGACGACAGAGGATGAGATGGTTGGACAGTGTCACCGAAGCAACCAACATGAATCTGACCCAACTCCGGGAGGCAGTGGAAGATAGGAGGGCCTGGCGTGCTCTGGTCCATGGGGTCACGAAGAGTCGGACACGACTGAACGATTAAACAATGACGACCACACAAACAAGTGCAGTAGGATCATCCCTTTTGCATCATACTTGGTTACATGAGCCTGGTTGAGAAGGGCAAATAAAAAAAATTAAGTATTTCTGAAGAAAAGGCACATATGCTGTGTGCCCAGAACAGCTGAGCACAGAAGGCCAGATTGGGATAGGGATGGTTTCTGGGGAGTGTACTTTTTAAAAAAGCCTGATGTAATTTATAATGTCAGATTAGAAAATAGAAGAGAAGGGCCAGCAGCCTCAACTGAACCGCTGGAAGTTAATAAGGTGTTAATTGAAGCACCAGCTGATTGTAGCACTTCAGCACTTAGTTGACAACTGAAAGTTAAAAATGAGAGAATGGAAATAAATTGTGTTTACAATATATACCCAAAGAAGATAATAGCTTAAACTGTTTCAGTCAGAAGACAATTGCTGGCTGCAGTCCTGTGCCCTGTTAGTTTTTCTAAATCCCAGTGAACTCCAAAGGACCACATCAGGTTTTTACATACATGAGCACATCTTGATGGGCAATTCACTAGTACTGGATTCCCCATCCCCATTCAGCAGCTGATCCTTTTTTAGTAATTACATACACACTGTTGTTAGCTTTAACAGAGCCCTCTTCTAATTATGTAAACTGCTTTGGGTCTGTTTTAAGGAGAAAAGTGGGGTAAAGATATTTTAAATGAATAAAGTAAATAACAATTTTTAAAAGTCATTAGGAAGAACAACTTTCAGAACACGGCCAAAGAGCCCGAAAAACAGAACAACCATTCTTTTAAAAAGTTGAAATCTTAGTGATTAGCTTATTTTATTATTTGTTTATAGTATTCATATACCGTATTTGCCAGCATATAAGATGACTTTTTTGGCCCAAAAAACATGCCTCCAAGTGGGGGGGGGGCTCATCTTATACGCCAGGTGCACTTCAGTTGGGCCAGGAAGGAGCTGCCGCCACCACCGTTGAGTGAGTGACGCGGGGCCGCGCCAGCTGGGGAAGAAGGCAGGCGGGCAGGCAGGCAGGTGGTCAGTCCGGATGGAGGGAGGGAAGCAGAGCCGGCCATACCTGAGTGGCCAGAGCCCGCCGCCGGGCTGCCTGCCACCGGGCTGCCCGCCGCCCCGCACCACTGAACCAGCCGCTTGCCCTCCTCCTCTTCCTCTGCTGCCGCTGCCCACCTGGCCACTTCCCCTCCTCCTTGCCCTCCTCATCGTCGGCCATGAACTTCCAGGGCGGGCCTAGACAGAGCTCTGGGCAGCCGCCGCCGGCACCACAGCAGAGCCGTCCACTCTCTATTTTGAGTGGAAATGTTGGGGGGGGTCATCTTATACGCCCAGTCGTCTTGTACGCCGGCAAATACGGTAATATAAATAATATTCCCCCATCGGGAACCTAAGACAAATCACAACAATTAAAACCCTACAATAATAGTAAGTTAAAATAGCACACAAAACTATATATTAAAAACAATTAAACATTGATCAAGGTTAAAGACAAGGTTAAAAATATTTTAAAATATATATATCTCTAAATTTCATAAATGGAGCATTCCCTCTACACCTCCCCCCCCCCTTAAAAGCCTGCCTGCAAAGGAAGCCTACCTGAAAAATCCTTCTGTTTGAGGACAGAGGGAGAGGACCAACCTAGTTTCTCAGGGCAGCAAACCCCAAATCCTGGGAGCAGCCACTGGGAAGGCCCAAGTTGTTCAAGCCATTGGGTAGAGGGAATCAGATAGTAAAGAACATGTGCTCAATCCTTCATTCTTATCAGTTTAGGCTATCTCAATTTAAGGAGACACCTTTACCAGAAATTTTCAAGCCAAACAAGATTCTATTTACCCCCAGATGTGAGAGACATAAGCAGTCCTATTTCTTCTCTTTTTTTATTTCTCATTTTATTTCAACTAGGTCTTTGTAATTTACACAACCTGTCCCTGGGCAAAAGTAGTGCCCTCTGGGAAACAATGCAGGAAAAAAAATTGATTCATCCAAAATGCACAGAGAAGCCTTCAAGGGATTCTATTCTTGAAAACCTCTTGCGACCAAGTAACAGCATCCTCTGTTTATGCAGTATCCATTGGTTGCTTTAAAATATTATTTGAGTCAATGGCACAATTTTATACAAAGAATTGTTCTCATTCTCTTTTGTTGTGAAAAGCAACATCTGAAAATATGGCTTCTTGCAGGAGAGGGAGAATATTTTTTCAGTTCCAAACAGAGATGAGACAAATACACATTTATTAATTCAATGCAGCTCTACATTCAGTGCAAATTCACAACAAGCATTGGTATTAGCATTGTTGGGCACATGGCCATTTCCATTCTCTATCCAGAGGGCCCATGGCCAGTCTCTGAAGCTTTTTTTATGCCTAGCAAAGGCCTTCTCTCCTATCCCTACTATTCTACTTGTTTCCACACAGAGGGATTAGATTGCTCCAGGCTGCCATTTCAGGCCTTGAAACTTGATAGTATACTAGGGATTCTTCCCTGCTTTGGGCCAAAGTAGTCAGAGGGCAGTCAGGTGTCTTCTAAAGCTTTCTTGAAGTGAGCATAATTACAAAGTAAGCATTATGATCTCCTCTCCTTACGAAGCTCGCTATGCGGTCCTGAGCCCAGTGAATTTTGTCGGTCAATTGCTTATGACCAAGCTTGGTTCTTTTGAGGGCACCCTGAATCTTTGTTGATGAAGTTCAAAAAATGCAAAAAGCTCCATGACATCAATAAAAGGCATTTTCAAAGTACCTTGTTATCTTTAATAGCAATCGCTATCTCCTGGTTTCAAAATAAATTAATAATTGAGAATGGGCACTTAGAAATCTGATCAGATACTTAAGATGGTGGAATTTTTGCTGCTCTTAGCTTGTTTTGGGGGGGCTTTTTTCACAGGGAAGGATGTTATGAAAATCTGCAGCAGATAAAGTGTTCTAAGAAACTCAGCTTTCTTTAGAAGAATTTATGATGTGTGAAATCATTTTACCTTTATAATTTGATTCATTTGGTTTTTTCTTTTCTTTCTCTTGTGTCACATTCATCCACCACAGCCCTTCTTCACACTAAAATTATAAATCTCCTTTGGCGTGCATACTACTGTATAATTATCTTTTACAGTATATTAAAATCACAAATTAAAGCTACCTTTAATTTAAATTGAGGGAAAAATCCTCTTCATTTTCATTATATTACTGCTGTCATGGCATAAACCATGTGGGTGTACAATTCTCATCAGGCACAGATGAGACCAGGAACAATGAGTGAAATAAAAGACATAAAGCTTGGGTTTTCGCAGAGGGTAAATAAATAATGCTGTGCATAAATATTGAAGCACTGAACAGAAAACAATTCATGTGAAAAGATAACTAGTTTGATTCCCTTAACATTTTTAAAATAACAAACTTCCATGTACGGGTACTGTGAGCATATAAAATATCTCTTCAACAGGAGAGTACCTTACCTTGTATAAATTCCTATATTGCATTTCTATTTTGTTTTAAGCTCAAAACAATATATATTTTTAATTACAGCAACTTCTCTCTCTTTTTCAACAACATAGTGACCAAATCTGGTTGCTTAATTAAGTAAATTGCACTAGAGTAGCCTCATTGAATGAATAGTAATTTGGTGAGTTAGTGCCACCATTCCATTTATTCAAATGTGCCTACTGTAACTGTGTCTTAGCATAGTGACTTGCAGTTACGAGATCGTTCTCATGAATCACTGAAGGTTATGGAGCAGCTGACTCACTAAATCACCACTGATTCAGTGCAGCTACTCTAGTGCACTTTATCATGCCAAGCAACAGGATTTTGGCCATTATAGCAGTAACAGCCTCTTGCCCAAAACTGGACTCCTGAGGAAACTCATGACCTGAGAGAAGGAGGAAGAATCAGAAATGTTTAATTTTTTAAAATGTTGTGGCTGTTGATGTCATCAGCCTTACGCAGCAGAACGTCTGGCAACAAGATTTCAGCCCCTGCATAGTATTCTTTCCTTTTCAGAAAACATATCAGGAGTTGTGAAGTCAGATGCATCTCATTTCCTGAGAGTTCAAGACTAAATCCTGAGACCTGAGGATTGTTCCTCATAATGTCACAAGGTAGGAAAGGCAAGGTTTGGATGCAACTAGTTGGTGGTCAAACAGGTACGAGTGGAATCTAGATAAATGGTTCAGCAATCCATGTAAAACCTAGTTAACCTGGTAATTATACTGCTTCCTGGACTATTGGAAGTTTCACCAGAAGCCCATGGGGAGTCATTTCCCAGGCCCTGCTGCCAAGGCTTGTGCAATGTGAAGGTGGTCAAGTCACCATGTTGGTGCTCTGCCCCCTGACTTCAAATGGTGCAATGGGTCCAAATCCTCTCATGTGTTCAGTGTGCCTATGGCAGCATGTGCGTAGTGCTCGAACTTAGAAGAACGCTGGTGTATAGCATGGGCTAAACATGTGAATATTCAAAACTGAGCAAAATCCCTCTTTTCTTCTTGCAGCAAGATTTCTTGGGTGCTTCATGACCATTTTTGACTGGAATACACATCACTGGGCAGAATTATTAAAATTCTTTGGCAAAATGGCATCTTTGCAGCCTTAGATTCTTTAGAGTGATATAGACTTATCAGATGGGCGGGATATAAGTCAAATAAATAAATAAATAAATAAATAAATAGAAAGGGCATTTAATTGTGCAGAATCTGGCAGCTTCTTGCTCAAAAGAATAAGCAAAAATATTTGTGGGAGGAGGGAACAAGAAGATGGCGAAGGGTGTCTTATTTTTCTGGGAAGCTGAGAGATCTCTCTGGTGCAGAGAGAAATCATGGCATGGAATCTAGGCATAGTGAGACCGGGAACATCCCTGAGAGGAAGAATTTATTTGATTACTCTCCACACGCCCAGCATGAGAGACACTACTTCTCAAGAAATCAGGGGTGTTTTTTATTTATTTGCTTGAACACCCCTGGATGGGTATGATTCTTCTGGCATTTGTGGGGTGTCGCCTCTCTATAGGTGTTTTACTCCACACGTCCAATGGTGGAAGTTCAAGACCATCCTGTCCAAAAAAAAAAAAAAAAGGAAAGGAAAGCATAAATGGGGTACTGTATACCTCTTTGGGGAAAGAGCATGAAAGAAGAACCATGCATATAATAGCTCGTTTACATGCACCATTAAATGAAAGATTCTGGTCAGTGACTATATATGTTGTTAAGCTGCCAAGGCCAAATGTTGGCAAACACTGGCTAGATTGAGTAAGCAATGATCCTGCACAGCCAGGCAAGGCAGAAGGGGAGTAATTCAGACTGGTGGAGTGCCAGTGACCTAATACGTCAGCCATTATCTTGGGAGTTACCACTCCTATAAGGAAATAAATCTTGCCACTTCATTGATTTGTTTTCACAGTTAAGTAGAAACTCTGTTAAAAAACACGCACACACTATGTTTTCAATCTATTATTGTGTTTTTAGTCAGCTGTTAACTACTGAGGTATTAATTTTGTTTTAATCTTTGCTGAAAACTTGTTTTGAGTTTATAGTGTCAGACCTTAAAATATTTCAGTTTGCTAAACTGTGGAATTTTGTGGTGTGTCATTTTGGCTCATGTGCCCCAACTGTGATAGAGGCAGAAATCGGAACATTTCCCCCCCCCACGCCCCATTTCTTAAAATAAGGAATTGGCCCATGACAAACATCACAAAGGGCTTACAGATGTTTATCTGTGGCATAGGTTCACAAGTTTAGATGGGTGAATGTGCCTGCTTGAGGTCCTTCTGAGCTTTCTGAAGCTTGGCTAAGTCATAGAATCATAGAATAATTAAGTTGAAAGGTGCCTATAAGGCCATTGAGTCCAACCCCCTGCTCAGTGCAGGAATACAAATCAAAGGATGTCTGCCAAGTGGTTGTCTAAATTTCTCTTGAATGTCTCCAGTGTTGGAGCCCTCACCACCTCTCAAGGTAATTAATTCCAGTGCTGTACTGCCATCCACAACAGTTTGTAAAGATTTTTCAGTACAAAGGTCCATTTCCAAATTTAAATGCAATTTTTTATTCATTTTCCTAATATGTGAATTATGTATGCATTTCCCCAATGCACACTTTTCTGTGCATATTTTTCAAAACATTTGCATAGTTGTATATGTTTCCTAATGCATGCATTCTTATATGAACATCTAATTCATATATTAGAAGAAATGCTTATGAAAAATATAGACAATACAGTAAATGGGATAGAGAGACTGTATACAAAAATACATCTATTAGGACAGCCCTGGTTGTCATGGCCACTGGCCAGTATTTCCTGGAGTTACAATCAATAATAAAAATAAAAATAAAAATAAAAATAAAAATAAAAATAAAAATAAAAATAAAAATAAAAATAAAAATAATAATAATAATAATAATAATAATAATAATAATAATAATAATAATAATAATAATAATAATAATAATAATAATAATAATAATAATAATAATAATAATAATAATAATAATAATAATAATAATAATAATAATAATAATAATAATAATAATAATAATAATAATAGCAGCAACAACAACAACAATCCCAGAACTGCAGAGCTGGAATGGCCCCATGGATCATCCAGCCCCTGTCAAGGAGGGATAGTGGGGAAATGACACCCAACCTCTGGCTCCGCAGACAGATACCCAAACCACTGAGCTATCCAGCAGTTATCTGAAAGGTACCAGACTGGGGAAAGCTGCATGAAGATAAATGTGTTAAGAATAAACACATCAGGTGAAATGTATATAAAAATATGTGTTACTGGAAAGCCATTTTAGATAAAACAGACAATGACACAAAATGTACCTTTAAAAGTATACATTAGGAAAAACATATACATTCTAACACATTCATGTTTGTACTATATACAGGTTTCCTCAATGTGGGCATTTTTTTCTACACATGTTTTTGATTGGAGAAATGCATCTCAGACTTTCAGATAAATCTGTGAACTGAAGGATAATCGCATGCTAATTCATGTGTCAGTGAGGGGAGTGCAATTACACTCAGTTCCTTGGAAAACACAAACTCATCCCAACTACTTCAGATTGATGCTATGTTTCTTAACATATATGGCACCAGGTAGCCATAACATTATCACCATAGGAGAAGACCCCCAGACACCTAGAAATGTGCATTGTTAAATAGCTTGGGAGATGATGATTCTATCATTGGAGCTTCTTTTGCTGTCACGGTCACTTCTTAGTAGAACTACAGCTATACCTTGTCGATCAACAGCACTACTTCTACACAGAGAGGTAGTTGAGTGTGACCTGTTTCACCTGACAACAAGCAAATTCCTTTTAATTAGGCTTTCCCAGGAAGATAATTTTGCCTTTTTGACACAAAGCAAGGTCAGGTGTACACTATGGTTGATTTCCTCCAGGCTTTGAAGTATTAGTTTTGGTTAATTTGCCAGGTACGTGGAAAATAGCAAGGATAGTTGTTTTGTAGAAGGCAATCCTGGGAGCTTGAAATAATGATGGTATATATTTACAAAGATTTCTGATGTGCAGGTGTTCTGTAGACGAACTTTGACATAGATCCATCCATTATTATTTGTGTGTTCTTTTTCCCTTCTACCTTTCTTTACTTTAGGAATGTGATATCAGTTTCAGGTTGGGAAACTCATTAAAGATAATGCCAGCTTTTAATGAGTAATTTGTGAACAATATATTAATGCAATCCAAAATGGAGGCTAGTCTGGTAGCATTGTGAGTGACTGGAGCTTAAGGAACAAGGGTCTGTTTCCAGCTGGGTCTCCCAACTAGAGCAGAAATACTGAATCCATTCAACAAACTGATTCAAGTTGATACTAGCTGGCACCACCAATAAAGTGGAAAACATTGTTCTTGAGATTCCAGTCCATGTGCAAGTGGTACTGATTCTGGTTGCACACTGCTGTTTGCTCAAATGGATCAAAAGAGCAAACAACAGCAGCACAACAAAGCTACTACTTTCGCCTCTCCTACTAGATCTTGGATATCATCATCATGGCTATACTGACATTGGATATGGCAGCTCTAAGCTACAATATTCTGCTAGACCCAAACAAATCCCCAGGGGTCTTCTGCTAATATGTGATTCCTCTTCTCATATTTCTTTTCCCATTGATTTTATCTTGAATGATTAGCTATCCTTTTGGTTTCTTGCTATAGAAAGCTTTTTATGATTTCTTGGTCTTTGTCCATTTTTCTTTAAACTTCTTGGAATCTATCCTCTTGTTTCAAGAAATTCTTAGCATCCTGTGTTAACTCCAGATTAACTATACCAATTATTTATTTATTTTGTTTATTTATTTAACATACATGCCGCCCACACTACCCAAATGTCTCTGGGTGATTTACAACAATTTAACTACAGTAAAAAAGATAAAACAATTAAAATGCAATTAAAATATATACTCTAAAAGTTGGCATCAGGACCCACAGTTGATATTATTTCAATTAAAACCTTCTGGAACAGGAAGGTTTTGACCTGGCACCGAAATGTCATCAGTGTCGACGCCAGATGAATCTCAGGAGGGCATTCCATAGTCTGGGGGCAATTGCCGAAAAGACCCTTTGTCTACAAGTCGTCCCTCTTACCTCCTTAAGGGACGGCTCTTTCAAAAGGGACCCCTGGCTAGATCTTAACTGCTGGGTAGGCTCATATGGAAGGAGGAGGTGCTTCAGGTATCCAGGGCCCAAGCTGTTTAGGGCTTTATATGTCAAAACAAGCACTTTGAACTGGGCTTGGGCAGCAACTGGAAGCCAATGTAATTTAAACAGAATCGGCTTGATATGTTCCCTAGTGGCCCCACCACTCACCAGCCACGTAGCTCAATTCTGGACCAGTTGCAATCACCGGACCGTCTTCAAAGGGAGCTCCACATAGAGCGGATTGCAGTAATCTATACGAGATGTTATCAGTGCATGTGTAACTGTCATGAGACTCAGCTCATCCAGGCAGGGCCATCGTTGGTATAATTTCCACAGCTGAAGGAAGGCGCCACTGGCCACCAAGTCCACCTGGGCTTCCTGAGTTAGACTGGGGTCCAAGAACACCCCCAGGCTGTGGACCCAGTCCCTTAGGGGGAGTGTAACCCCATTCTGGGGAGGGAAATGTCCCTCCAACCTGTCCAGTGAAGCACCCACTAACAGCACTTCTGTCTTGTCTTGATTGAGTTTCAATTTATTAACCCTCATCCAGTCCATTATCAGGTCCAGACACGAGTTCAGCACAGAAACTGCCTCACCTGGATTGGTGGAAAATGAGAGGTAAAGCTGAGTGTTGTCAGAATATTGCTGACTCCTCAGCCCAAACCTCCTGATGACCTCTCCCAGCAGTTCCATGTATATGTTAAATAGCATGGGAGACAGTATCAAGCCCTGAGGATCTCCATGACATAAATGCCATGGAATAGAGCAACTGTTCCCCAGCTCCACGCTCTGGACACGGCTAGCCAGGAAGGAGTGGAACTACCATAAAGCGGTGCCCCCAACTCCCAACCCAGCCAGCCTATCCAGAAGGACACCATGGTGGATGGTGTCAAAAGCTGTTGAGAGGTCCAGGAGTATCAACAGGGTGACACTCCCCCTGTCTCTCTCCCAGCAAAGACCATCATACAGGGTGACCGAGGCAGTCTCCATACCAAAACCTGGCCTGAAATCTGATTGAAATGGATTCAAAAAATCCGTTTCATCCAGCAGCGCCTGGAGTTGCCCAGCCACAGCGCGCTCCAACACCTTGCCCAAATAAGGGAGGTTCGCCACTGGTTGGTAGTTAACCACCAGCCTTGGGTCCAGGTTAGGCTTTTAAAGGAGTGGCTGAATTACCACCTTTTTCAACGTCGTAGGAACCACTCCCTCTCTCAAAGAGGCACTCATGGCCTCCTGGACCCAGGTGCAAACCACCCTGGACGATCTTCCAATTAGCCAAGATGGGCAAGAGTTGAGCGGAGTGTTGGTAGAATGGACAGATCCAAGCACCCTGTCCACATCCTCAGGTGTCAACGATTGAAACTCATCCATTGATACTTGACCTAAGCACGGCACACTGGACACATCCTCTGATTGTGCAGTAATGGTGGAGTCCAACCCACTGCGAATCTGAGCGATTTCCCCCTCAAAATGAATGGCAAGCTCATCACAGTGAGCTGATGAGCAGTCCAGGACCTCCACCAGATTTCCTGGCTGAGGAAGATCCTGGACCACCTGAAACAGCTCTGCTGGACGACATTCTGAGGAAGCAATACGACTGGAGGAAATATTGCCGTTTCGCCAACCGGATTGCCATGAAATAGGCCTGATAATGGACTGTAAATCATGTTCAGTTGGACTCCCAGCGGGATTTCCTCCACCTGCGCTCCAGCCATCTCCCCTTTTGCTTCATCGCCCACAGTTCAGAAGTATACCAAAGAGCTGTCTGGGCTCTGCGTACAGGGAGAGAGCGCTTAGGCACAATTGTGTCAACCGCCCAGGTCATCTCCATACAATGGACCCTTGACTTACAAAAATAATCTGTATTGGAACAGTGGCTGCAGGTTGAAAAGTCTGTAGGTTGAGGCTCCATTGACCTACAATGTATTGCAAACCAATTAATCTGTAACTGGCTGTTTTTGTTCCATTTTGTTTTTGTTTTTCCGGTCTGTAAGTCGATTCTCCAGCTGCAAGTCAAACCTAAATTTTGCAGCCAGAGAATTCTGTAACTTGAAAAGTCTGTAAGTGGAGCCGTCTGTAAGTCGAGGGTTCACTGTATTCCATAGGGCGACCTGAGCTTCGACAGGAGTGCTGACCATAACAGACGGATAATCCCCCAGATCATTTAGAAAACCATCCAGATCCATTAGTCTCTGAGGGTGGATCATCTTAATAGATTCCCCCACCCTTGCAAAGGGGAGAAGAAGCTAATAGACTAAACCTGACCAGGAAGTGGTCTGACCATGATAATGGGGTCACAACCAGATCCTCCACATCCAGACCATCATCTTCCAGTTCCGTTGAGAAAACCAGGTCCAAGGTATGGCCCTTCTCATGTGTCAGGCCAATAACACATTGAGACAGCCCCAGGGTTGTCATGGTGGCCACCCCAGTCAAGGCAGCCTCGGCATGAATGTTGCAGTCCCCTAGCACCAACAGCCTGGGAGTCCTCAACACCAGGTCCAAGACTATCTCAGTCAGCTCAGACAGGGAGACTGCTGGTACACAGCAGGGTGGGCGGTATACCAACAGAATCCCCAATCTGTCTCGTAAGCCCAACACACAATATAGGCCCTCAAGACCTCCTCTCAAAGAGAGGAATCCTGGTTAAGGAGACAGAACTCCTATAGACTATAGAAACTCCCCCTCCCCAACCCTCCAAGCGGCACTGGTGCTGGACTGAGTACCTAGGTGGACACAGCTGGGAGAGGGGAACACCACCCTCCTCTCCCACCCAGGTCTCAGTGATGCATGTCAGGTCAGCCCCCTCATCCAGAATTACATCATGGAAGAGGGCAGCCTTATTTTGTACTGACCTGCCGTTCATCAACAGCACCGTGTGGCTTGAGGGTTTGCTGATATGGTGACCTGATACCATCTGGTTGGGGGTAGGACTAGAAGAGGGGATAGATATAAGATATCTAACCTCTCTTCTCCTACATGGGCATGTTCTACCCCCACTGCTATTCCTTCCCCTACCCAGCACCACCTCAATGACTACCCCCTTCAATTATTTTACTTTTGCATCCATACATATCCAGTAATAATAACAACAATGTACTATCAGGTTGGTTCTCATTTTTAGTGACCCTCTCAGGATTTTCTGGAGAAAATTACTCAGAGGTGGTTTATTGGAAAATGTCATGTGATTATGTGCCCTCTTTTCTTGCTCATGTGTAAGTAGTCGTCCTTTAGTAAATGTGTGTGTCTCACAGAGGACAAATGTATGAAGCTCTTTGAGTAGCATATGATAATATAGCCTTTGTCTGCTGCTCAGTATACTGATTAATTGATTTCACTTTGCTTATCCAACAACAAAAAGAACATAGATTTGGACTTACTGATAAATTAATTCCTTTGAGATTTAGTCAGGTTGCAAATAAATGTCCGAGAACTCTACTTGCCCTCCCTGTGCCCAAATAATTTGTTTCTACAGATGTTGTATTCTGTTAGGGAATAGTGCAGAGGCTTTGTCATGTATATGATATGGATGTTGAGGTCCATATCAACCCATATCAACTGATAATGGGTTGAAAATGATTACAGAAATACAATACCTCTACTGTATGTAAAGCAGGTTTTTAATTACAATAGAAAAGCAGTTCTTAACTAAGTAATTTCATTCCTGATGACATATAGGTAAGGTTGAAAACAACTGCATGAACAAATTTGATCAAAGCAATAATCCTGAGTAGATTTTCCCAGCATTTACCATAAAATTTTCTAAATATTATGGTCTTATGGATTGAAAGCAACATTATATTGATGATGATGTCCAGTCAAGTCAATTTTGAATTAAGGCAACTTGCTCAGGCATAAAGTTCATAAAAGTGGTTTATCTCTCTCTCTCTCTCTCTCTTCTCTTAGTGGTGCTCCAGGACTCTGCAACTTGCCCCAAGCCACTCAGATCTCAGCTGAGTCTCCGCCAGGAGGCACAGTGGGGATTTGAACTCCTGACCCACATCTAGATGCTCTAGCCCTCTGAGCTATGCCATCTGTCTAACAAAGATTTAGATAATCAGGTGACATGAGTGACCACCATGAGCACAGCTTGCAGTAATGGGCAGACAACTTCATTCCATATAGATATTTTGTACTACAGTTGCTATACTCCTGGCCTGGGGTTTATGAGAGTTCTGCTCCAAACCAGAGGATGTCAGTTTGCCTGCTCCTAGCTTATATAAATTACCAATATGATGTAAAGGCAAATATCAGAACTCCCATTTTAATATGAGTGCTGCTGTAATCAGAGTTCTTTTTTCCTTTGGTCAGTCCCATAAAGGTATCGAAGTGCTAATCATGTGGATCACTGGGACCACATTCTTATTAGTTCCCATGTTAGCATCAACGGATCCATGCAATGCAATGGTGGTGGGAGAAGAAACCACATTAATCAGATGGCTGGAGGTACTTCAGTATCCCCTCAGCCTTCAAAAGCACTTACATGAGACACAGTAATAAACAAATGGATTTATAAACAAATTGATTAACTGGTTGCATTTAAATAGATTTAAATGCAACCGGTTAATTGATTAACTAAATCATTAATAATTAACTTTATTAAAGATTAATTGTCGAATTATTAATTAAACTGAAATCTTTAGCTTTATGAACAGCTTCCTCCCCAAATACATTTTTCTGCAGTTTACCGTGGCTCTTATGCCTTAATACCAGAGAGCCATTTTATGTTTTCTATTCAAGGGAGAATTACGCAACCGTCTGTCAGATCTGCTTTGATTTGGATTCCTGCATTGAGCAGGGGCTGGACTTGATGGCCTTATAGGTCCTTTCAAACTCAGTTATTCTATGTTCAAAGGCAGGGACAATGGAATTAGTTTTACCCCAGGCATAAAAAACAAAAAAGAGTTTAAATTGCAAAGAACTGGATTTATAATCGGGCAGATTATAAATCCAGATTACAAATCCATTCATTCTCTTTACTTAAAAAAGAGAATGAATGAGGAAGGTGCTTCAACTCAAATCCATGCATCTTCTCAGATGCTTTTTGTCTTGTGCTGATTTAATTTATTTTTCAGGCCGTGAAGATACAGGTTAGGGCACGTCAATGCTTGTCATGACTTTAATAAATGATATCCAAGAAATGTTCCACTTACAAGCCTACTCAGGTTGCATTTATTTATTTATACCATCATTTATATGCTGCTTTTCAGTGCTCAAAAGGTGGGATACAACACTCACAACATCAATCTACACAAAATGATAAAACCAGAGAACAATTAACTCAGCCAAGAAACAAACCCAAAGTAACTTCCCCTAGCAATAAGAGATTATAAATTTTGTCAAAATGGCAGTACAGTCCTAACTCAAAGATATGCTGATTGTAGCGAGTTGTGATTCGGCATTAATCACTTCTCCTGGCAGAAATGTCCTTCTTTTGCCACCTTGTCTCAGAGATCTGCCAGCAGAGCAATCGGCCAACAAACTTGCTCTGCTGGTTCAGATCTGCCGGCAGAAGAGAAAAATGGGGTGGAGAAGGGAGCAGCTGAGTTACACCAGATCCAGATTTTTTTTCTAGTCCAGGACAAAACTGCCACAGTTTTAGTCTAGGGCAACCATAGTTCTACATCCCCTGTATGGGAGGGATTTCAAATTAGTAGAATTTTAGCAGACCTGGTCTCATTTTAGCTGACTATTTTAGCCAATTCTGATCCACTGGAAGAATTGGCTAATATTTTTTTTCTAAATATCATGGAGATAATCTATAATTTGACCTCAACAGTAATTCTGTCTCTGCCTTCTTCCAGACCGAGTGTATAAAGGTCTTGCTCATGACATTTTGCTGGCTATGAAGCACAAGATGGTGCTCCGTCCCAGGCCCACATACAGAATGTGATTGGACTGAGGGCTGAATCTTCTTTCCGTTAGAAATTTCATAGGTGGTCTATGCCAACAACCTGAATATTGGCAATGAAACTGAATCCTCCATCATTTCATCATAATGACATTTAACAGGGATAAGTGCAAAGTTCTACGCCTGGGAGAAAGAAAGCACATGCACAGTTACAAGATGGGGACACTTGGTTCAATAATCCTACATGCTAGAAGGATCTTGAAATTGCTGTAAATCACAAGCTAAATATGAGCTAAGAGTGCAATGTAACTGGGAAGGAATGAATGAATAAACAAACAAATAAATAAATGCTAAATAAGGCTGCTTTAACTGAATGAAGTTTAGTCTCCAAATCATATGAAGTACTAGTTCCCTTCTATTCAGCACTGGTTATCCCTCATCTTGAGTACTGTGTCCAGTTCTGGACACCACAGTTTAAGAAGGGTTCAAACAAACTGGAACACGTTGAGAGGAAAGCAACAAGGATAATCAAAGAATTAAAAAACATGTTCTATGAGAAAAGACTGAAAGAACTGGGCACGTTTATGCTTGAGAAAAGAAGACTGAGGGTTGATATGATAGAACTTTTCAAACACTTGAAAGGTTGCCATACAGAGAAGGGGCAGGATCTGTTCTCAATCATCCCAGAGTGCAGCAGACATAATGATGAGCTCAAGTTAAAGGAAGCCAGATTTTGGTTGAATACCAAGAAAAATTTCTTAAGTGTTGCAGCAGTACAACAATTGAGCCAATTACCTCAGGAGGTGATGAGCATGCCAGCACTGGAGGCATTCAAGTGAAAGTTGGACAACTATCTGTCGGATATACCGTACTTTAATTTACATTCCAGCATGGAGGAGGGGATGGCCTTATAGGCCTATTCCATCTCCATTATTCTGTGATTTCATGTGAGGCAGCAGACAAGTTTAGGGGCCTAGGAAACCTGTGTGAAATACAGGGTTCTTTCATGCAAAATAGAGGGATAGAAAATCATAGGAAATGTCCATCAGCTTCTTGAGGTGCTTGCTTCCATTTGCCTCATAATAAAGCCATCCTGGTTTCCTCATAAATTTACCCAAGAAATAGTTTCATAATCAGAGTTTGTTTTCTGCATCTCCTGGTATAATAACTGGAACAATGGCAACTGGAGAATATCCCCTTTTAGCAGTGGCACTTGTTTATGTTAAGCACTTCACAAGAAGCTTTGCATAGTGCTTTTATTCCAAGGTTTCAGATGCCAGGTTAAAGTTCATGTTTAATCAGGCATTTAAATACATTTATCTATTTACTTTTTATTGAACAATGCCCTTACGGGCATTTTATACTGAATATTTTAACAGTATTCTGCTCTATGCTGTGGTAGTATTTTTAATCCTTTGTCTCCTGAACTTGCTGCTGTTATGGCTTTATTGTTTACTTTTCAGCATATTGCTAAACCATTATTTCCTGTTATCTGCCTTGAGAAGTTTCTGAACTGAGATGCAGACTAAAACATCCAAGTAAAAATTCCTGAAGTATATAAATATATGATGAGTCTTCTGTAATATTTGAAGGGCTTTAATTTCTATAGTTCTCTTTTGTGGTGAGGAAAATAAATAGGACCACATTCAGTCAAGCCTACACACAGCAAGCTGAATGTTATGGAAAGAAGCCATTCCAACAGGCGTAAATAATTTAATTCTTAAGTTAAAATCACCATGCTCAACGGCACTGTGAGCTAACAAAGACCTCTTCACTTTAATAAGATTTAACAGTTTTCTTTGTTGTAATAATATGTGCCAAATGCTTTATAATTCCCATTTCTTTCATCTGCTGGGGAATATAGTGTTGCACCTGTTTGAGCATATATCAGTGGGGTTCAGATGAACTTCAGCTTTTTTTTAAAGGGCAAGTGAGGGAATGGCGTGGCACCCTTAACCCCATCAACACAACTGGTCATGACTATCTTTGAGTGTATGAAGAGGCCCTGTACATATCTTTAAAACACCAACAGGTTTCTGGGTGAGTTAGGGCATTGCCCTATATGACCCTTGGTATCTCTTCCATTATTTTGAGATAGAGGGGGTATTGGGGCGGGGGAGTACTTTCCTATCCACTTCGAGCATATTTGTGTCCACCTCTTTCCTACCTGCCTTTTCCACCTCAAAGCAAAGTCCGTAGGTTTTTGTAGTAGTCTCCCACCAGATTAGCATAGCTCATATCTCTGCACTATATGTCTCCTGACCGTAGCTCTGGAACCTTCGATCCATCTGGCTGAGTAGCATCCATTTGGAACACAAGATTTCCTAAATGTCAGGTAGGCTTTTCCTTTGATTCTTGAGGTCCATCAACTGGAAGGGCTTGAGATTAAAATTTGAACTTGGTATGAGGTTCAAATTCACATATTAATAAGGCTGACATGATTTGGACTTTCCATCTGTAGCGTTCTCCATTTATTAGATCTATGGTTCTTGTTGTATTATGTAATGGTTTATGAATATTCATATTGCTGTGAGGCGGAGCTGAGAGAGATGCTATAAGAGGCAGAGTCAGAGAGTCAGTAGTCAGAGTCAGTGAGAGAAATGTAAGAGTCAGGCAGTAGAGAGTAAGAGTCAGACAGAGTAATAGAGTGTGTAGTTTGGGAAATTAGGAGTGATTAACTACTGAAGATATTCATGAATCAATCTATGTAATCAATAAACCAAAGTTTTATTTAAAAGAACTTGAAGCGTGGACATGAATCTTTCTGAAGTAAATGGTGATTTAGAGATCACCTGGTGGCAGCAACTGTAAAAGAAGAGAGTGTTTGCCTTCATGTGCTCTGGGGCTTGAAGGTCAAGCAAAGGGCACGAGGGTGGACATCACAATCTGCATAGACTGGTCATTCAGTTTCCACACCTTTCCATATTTTGCAACATATGTTTCTCATTAAATGCATACATACAGGAAGTAGTATGCTAAAACATATAATGTATTCGCGAAGGCTTTCACGGCCGGGATCTAATGGTTGTTGTGGGTTTTACGGGCTCTTTGGCCGTGTTCTGAAGGTTGTTCTTCCTAACGTTTCGCCAGTCTCTGTGGCCGGCATCTTCAGAGGACAGCACTCTGTGACCAGAGCACAGAGTGCTGTCCTCTGACGATGCTGGCCACAGAGACTGGCGAAACGTCAGGAAGAACAACCTTTAGAACACGGCCAAAGAGCCCGAAAAACCCACAACAACCACTAAAACATATATTTCATATATTTATCAAAAACTGCTTGCATTTTTTCACACATTGGAGCAGGTGTGGACAAAATAAATATTTTTTGTGCTTATGATGAGTGCAAATGCATACACATCATCATCATGATCATCTTAGAACTGCAGAGCTGGAAGGGACCCGGTGGATCATAAAGTCTAGGCCCTGTCAAGGAGGCACAGTGGGGAATTGAACTCCCAACTTCTGGCTCTGCAGCCAGATGCTGAAATCACTGAGCTATCCAGCAGTTCAGTGTTTGTTTTACCTGTAAAAATCTGCTTCAAACTGTTTTAGAAATGGGATGGAACAGACCAGGACTCTTTGTAGAAAGCAGAATACAATCTTTTCCATATATTTTTGGAAGCATTGTTTATGTGTATATATATGTCTGTGTGTATTCATGCAAAATGCTGACTTTCATCCCTTTGTTGCCAAATGTCAGGATGGTGTACAGCATTAATGAAAACAAAAATTGTATTCATGAATATGAAGTGCTCAATAGAAATGTGGGTCAGAATCCGGAAATTAAAGAAGCAAAAATAAAGGGTGAAAGCTACAAGCATTTGCAGACAATTTGATATTTATCTTAGAAGATTTACTGGAATCAACACTGAAATTAATAGAAAAGATTGATGAATATGGAGAAGTAGCAAGACTGAAAATCAACAAGGAAAAAAATGAACGTTATTATAAAAAATTTAACAGCAAAGTAAAAAAACCAACTATCAGAAACGTCAAAGTTAAAAATAGTTAAAAAGGTTAAATATTTGGGAATATATCTAACCACAAGATGTGCAACCATCAAAGAAGACAATGACATAAAATTACTTAAACAAATAAAAACAGACTTGGAAAAATGGAAGAACTTACAATTATCAATGTTAGGAAGGATAGTGACAATTAAAATGTATATCTTACCAAAATTACTTTTTTTGTTCCAAACAGTACAAATTAAAATAGAAAAGAAATACTTTGAGGATTTAAACAAGATGATTTTAAAGTTTGGCAAGGGAAGAAGGCAAGAATTAAACTGAAAATGCTACAAGAATCTAAAGAAAAAGGAGGATTTGGACTATCAGACTGGGAGCTATACAGTATTACTAAGCATGTATTCTAGTCTGGTTTAAAGAATGGATCATTTTGAGGAATAAAAGACTCCTCTATCTAGAAGGACATGATTTACATTTGGGCTGGCACGCGTTTTTATGGTATGAGAAAGCCAAAACCCATAGATACTTTCAGAATCATTATATTAGAAACTCACTATTGATAATATGGGAAAAGTTAAAAAAGAAAATGTACATAAAAATACCTAGGTGGCTTTTGCCTATGGAAGCATTTGTGTACCCAGATCTCAGGAACTTTGAGGAAATTTCATGGTATAAAGATATACTAGACACAGGAGGGAAATTAAAATGAAATCAAGATCTTATTGTTCAGGGATTAGGCTTGTCATGGTGGCCATTAATGCAAATTCAATCTAGATACGATAAAGATATCAAAGATGGTTTTATAAAGAACAAATACTGCTTGAACAAATATTGTTAACCTCTGACGATAAACTAATTAAGAAACTATATAAACCACTTTTGAATTGGAAGATGGAAGATGAACAGGTGAAAGAAACAATAGTGCAATGAGCTAAAAATTTTGGGCACAACATTGAACTGGAGAAATGCCAGAAACTGGGGAATAGAAATAACTATGGCGACTCTGTATAAAGAAACTCTTTATAAAATATTTTATAGATGGCACTTGCTACCTGCCAGAATTGCAAAATTGTTTCCAAATATGTCTAGTAAATGTTGGAAATGCAAACAAAAAGTAGGTACCTATTATCATGTATGGTGGACATGTGAAAAAGCAAAAAAATATTGGAGCAAAATACATACATGGTTGGTTAAAATGCTTTAAAAATGTATAGATTTTAAACCAGAACTGTTTTTATTAGCTATTTTACCAGAAGTAAACTGGTAACAATCCGTTTACCTAACATTGCATTGTGACAGCAGCTAGGATTGTATTTGCACAACACTGGAAAAACAAAGAACTACCAACAGAATAAGAGATAATTAAGAAGATTTTAAATTGTGCAGAAATGGTTAGACTCACACTTAGACTGAGAGAGAAAGAAGATTCAAAGTAACACGATGTTTAACAAGCACGAATTGAATGTAAAGTGAAAAAGTAATAACATTTTATTTTTAAAAATTGTATTCATGCACAAATGCACAGATGAAAGTGTCAATAAAGTAGACCTCAACAATGTCAGCAAATGCTTGGCCAAATACATACATAAGGGCGGAAACACTCTCCTTTAGGCTTTAATCCAGTTGCTTTCTTAGCGACTGTGCTATGTATTCATACTTATTCTTTGATTTCCCCCAGCATGGAATTGTTGCTTTCTCACCTGGGAGTCCTACCTTCCAGAACTCTCTCGTCTCATTTTGGAATGTCTCATCATAGAACTTTGAAGACATACATATTCAAAGCTGGTTTACTATTGCTGCCTTCCATGCAATATAGTGGTGCCTCACTTAGCGATCGCTCTGTTGAGCGATGAAATCGCTTTGCGATGGACTTTTGGCCATCGCTGGAGTGATTGCTTAGCGATGTCCTCTATGGCTAAAATTCGCTTTGCGATGATTGCGGGGGAGTGATCATAGCAAAGCGAACTTTTTAAAACAGCTGATCGGCGGTTCCAAAATGGCCGCCGCTGTTTGGCTCGTTGTAGAAGCACCCAAAATGGCTGCTGCTATGGAGGAATTTCACTTTAAGGTAAGTTTTAGCCCATAGGAACGTAGTAAACGCGTTTTAATACGTTCCTATGGGCTTTTTAAAACCGCTTAGCGATTAAATCACTTAGTGATGTTTTTTCCTGCACGGATTAACATCGCTAAGTGAGGCACCACTGTATTAACAAATTTAGTTTGTTACTGTCATGTGTCTCAAAGAGCCTCTGCTCTTGTCACCTTTCACTACTGCTACTGCCCAGGATTTCTCCGCCCCCCCATTACTAGAATGTCAATTGTCTTCTGCTGATCTGAACATTTATTTTTTAGAAGGCTAGGTCTTAGATACCCGTGTGGTATAGTGAAAAGAGTGATCAATTAGGAGTCAGGAAGCCTTAGTGATTCCCTCCAAGCCATGGAAACTCACTGGTGATGTGGAACTGGCAAAGCCACTCCTCAAAGATCTCACTTACGTTGAAAGCTCTGTTAGGATTGCTATAAGCCAGTTCTGACATGACGGTACAAAACATATCAGGTGCATCTTAGTATGGCATCTCAGCTTCATCCACTTTGGTGGATGACACACTTAGGTATCTCTGCTAGGAGTGTAAAGCCATTACAGAGGCTAGCCTCATGACCTCTTTCACGCCTCCTGACATAGTCAAGCGCCTCACCACATTATCAAAGGGAAATGCAACATGGTTGTTGGGGGGGTTTCCAGGCTGTTTGGCCGTGTTCTTAAGATTTTTCTTCCTAACATTTTGCCAGTCTCTGTGGCCGGCATCTTCAAAGGACAGGAGTCAGAATACTGTCCTCTGGATTTCTGACTCCTGTTCTCTGAAGATGCCAGCCTGGAAAACCCATAGAGGCCATTGGATCCCCAGCCGTGAAAGCCTTCAAGAATCTAGAAATGCAATAAATGGATATCATTCATACGAAATAAAATGTTTAAAACTGTTTCTCAGATATACCACCCAAAAGGTATTTTGCACAAAGATCTTAACATTTTAATATTTTAATATCTTAATATTTTATTTTGTTTTAAAAATAGAAAAGAAAATGAGCCTAATGGGATATTTATTCTTAGAAACTCTCCATGCCTAATCGGAGATCATTGTAGTGTATAGTGATTTTGAAATGTGTACCATGAGATAAACAGATGCAAATTAACAATTAAAATAGAAAATTTGAGCAACTGTTTCAATTAGTACCTTTCCAAATAAAAACCAAGAAGTGTGAGCTAGTGACATATTTCACCTGATGCTTAATATTTTTCAGGTTTCTTGTTGATGCTAATCACACATGGTGTACTCCTGTTCTTAACACAAGTAACAGAATGGGCTGAAATGCTGGTTAGTTTGAATAACTGTAGGGCTAGAAGCAGAACATATATAAAATGTTTAAAAATTATTACTATACTATAGATTAGAAAATTACTGGAAGTGTAACTGTCTTTATAGGTAATTGTTACTTTTTTCTTTTTTGTTATGTGACCTGAGGATTGTAACTTATATAATAATTAAAAGAAAAAGAAAAAAAATGTAACAGAATGAGAGACTTCACCTTAAAGTTCTTTAAAGTTATTCACAGAAATCAAAACAGAATGTTAGGATAAAAGTTAAGCAGCAGGCATAGGCCAGAAGACCCAAGTGAGGTGGGTGGGGTAATTCTTTCTTCCATTGCAACCCTTTAAACCACTCTGAAAATCTGTGCCACTGAGCTGGAAGAATCTCTGGAGCAGGTTGGGGAGAAAGAATGTTCCAACACTCTAGCAATCGGTCACAAGTTGGACCTATTATTTAAGCCATAGTAACCTTCAACCCTTGAATTGCTCTTTGAAGAAGGGGTCATAGAAGACCACACCCATTGTCCTTTTCAAATACCTTCCTTGCTCCTTTCCCTGTAGTTGCTGTAGGAAGGTGCACTGTCACTATGAGATACAGGCTTTGTCCTGGCAGCTGAAAAAGAAGTGGGGAACTTTTAAAGGGGGCTTAGTTGGGATCATTGGGTAGCTACTGTATTTCAAAACAGCATCTTAACTCTACAAGAAGAAGGCATCATCAGGCTCAATCTCAGTCTTTGAAGAAGTACAGTTCTTGTTGTTTTTAAAGAATGAAGTCCACAGTGTCATTTATTTGGTCATCCAAAACAGCTCAGTGAAGATTGAACATGCTTCGCAGATATGAAAGCTAACCAACAATCATGGGCAGGCAAACAGAAGTGAAATGGAGGATTCTGGACACATATATCTGGAAGAAAGACCATTAAAAACAGCCCCTAGTCTCTCACCTGAGTCCAGCTGCTGAAAATATATGTACACAGGCTTGTTGGTAAATCAGTTATAAACCAATCAGCTAGAATCCATTGACTCTCTACTGAACAACTAATCCTCTAGAATTTTACATTTTATAGTCTGGTTACTTTTACGGTAAGGACCTAAGGTATGCCCAACACTTCTAGCAAATGCTTGCAGAGGCACATATCACTACTCAACACTGTAAAACACCAGGACAAAGAGTCTGAGTATGCCAGATCTGGTGACCAAATGGGAGAGATAGATGGGATGGGTCAGAGGATGAGGTTCAGTAAGACTGTTAGGGCACAAGTAATTTCTTTGTAACAGGCCACTTGACCCCAGATTGTTTCAGTCCTTAGCCAAACATTTAGAAAGTCATAATTGCTGTTTCTTGAAAACAGTATTGAATTTGTAGCTTCATAGAAAGGATGATTGATTTATGGTGCAATTATGTATTCACAGAGACTCTCCTTTGAGATTGATCAATATCTTTGATTAATGTCTTCGCATTTTATTGTTTATATTTCAAAGCACTGATGAAATAATTGCATTGCAGTGGAGAAGGGGGAGGGCACAAATTTGCCTGTATAAATACATAAAATATGTTCCCACAACTTTTATTGAAGAGCATTTTATATTTTATTTGGTGCTTAAGTTATAAGCAATGGGAATAAGTTATAAAACACTTGGTATTTATTCAATGTTTATTTCATATCGAATAGGAGAGCTTTAGCTAGTCCAAAGTCCCTGTATCAATCCCCAACACAAGGCAAGATCCTTTTTCCTAGAATATACTTTGTATGGCCTTGATGTGTTCTTCATTATGATTTAGTGACAGTTGTCAGAACTAAGCCCTGGCAGTCTAATTATGAAGATTCCAGCGTTAAACCTCAGAAAGCCTGCTATGCTATTTCAAATAACACTTGGGGTGGCTCTGTAATGCATTAGATTCACAGCTTGGAAAAGTAACTTTTTGAAACATAACCACACAATGCCCAAGATAGCATGGACATTGTGAACTGTAGTCTGATATAGACTCAGACCATTGCCCACTCTTTTCCTACACCAGTGAGCTGTAACTCCACCACTTACAGTGGACCCTCAGCTTACAGACAGCTCCACTTCGAGTTACAGACTTCTCTGGCCACAAAATTTAGGTTCAACTTTCAGCCGGAGAATCGACCTACAGACAGGAAAAACAAAAACAAAATAGAACAAAAACGGCCGGTTACGGATTAATCGGTTTTCAATGCATGGTAGGCCAATGGAGCCTCGACCTACAGACCTTTCGACCTGCAGCCACCGTTCCAATACAGATTAATTCCGTAAGTCAAGGGTCCACTGTACAAGACTAAGTAAACAAAATAAAAGAGCCTTGTGACGCAGTGGTTAAACCGCTGTACAGTGGACCCTCTACTTAAGGAATTAATCCATATTGGAATGGTGGCTGCAAGTCGAAAAGTCTGTAGGTCAAATCTCCATTGACCTACAATGCATTGAAAACCAATTAATCCCATAACCAGCGGTTTTTATTCTATTTTTGTTCCATTTTGGAGTTTTTCTGGTCTGTAAATCGATTCTCCGGCTGTAAGTTGAATCTAAATTTTGCAGCCAGAGGAGTCTGTAACTGGAAAAGTCTGTAAGTCGAGCCGTCTGTAAGTTGAGGGTCCACTGTACTGCAGCCAAAACTGTGCTCACGACCTGGGGTCCAATCCCAGGTAGCGCCTCAAGGTTGACTCAGCCTTCTATCCTTTCAAGTTCAGTAAAATGAGTACCCAGCAATATGTAGCCTGCATAATTAACTTGTAAACCGCCCAGAGAGTGCTTGAAGCGCTATGGGGCGGCATATAAGCAGCACGCTTTGCTTTTGCTTTGCTTTAAGTGAGGCAAGTGCAGATCAGCTCCATCCTCTAAACTGAATGAGACTTTTCCTCTCTGAACATTATTGATATGAAAGGGAGCATAGTCTTGCCATTTTCTAGTAACAAGGCCAAGAGCCAGGCTGTTTGAAATTTTACACAATGAGGATAAAGCCAGGAGGATCCTAGGTATTTGGGCTCCAGCTGAGCTCCTTCAGAACTCACCTCCTTGACTGGGTCTTATTTGTCACCACTGCCTCCAGAAGACAGAGCCAAGGTCTCCTCACTATCGTTGGACCTTTAGTGCCCCACATTTCACCCAACCAACCAATGAGCAGTGGGGGGGGGGGTTCGCAGTTCAGAAAATACAACTTAACTTTGTAAAATGGAGGAAAGGAGGAAGTGCGGCTGTCCAGAAACTGCACTCAAGACTGCATTTGGAGTTGCAGCTTCCAACCTTTTTCACTCTTGGCTATGCTATTTAGGGCAAGTGCTGGCAATGCAGTCCAACAGCATTAGGAAAGCTCCAGTTTGCCTGTCCCAGGCTAAATAACAGCAGTATTTGCTATAGCTGCTCACAGCAGTATTATAGATCTCAACACAAGAGCTGCTCAGAAAGAAGCTTGTCGCAGAGACAAGATATTTACAAGTGAGCACTGCTAGTGGCTTTGCTAGTAACCTTCAAAAATGGCTATAAATCTTGTATCCTCTCACTCTTCTGGAAAACTTCAGGTGTCTTTGTTGAACTGAAGCTCTCACGTGGCAGGGGATTGGAATTAATTATTTGCCAGCCCCAACCAGATATCTGGCACCATTGGGATGATCACACTCCATTGGCCCCCTGACCCAGAAGTGGCGTATGAGGCGCAAGTGCCAGAAGAAGATACAGTGATGTTTTCAGGAGGACTTGGGAAGACCTGCAGCATCACAGCAGCCTGTCAGTACAAGCTATCCTTGAAAGGAGTGTGCTGGATTAATGGGCTTCAAACAATGCCAGTCTGGTGGAATCAACTGGGGACTGTCAGGGGAACAAAATGGACCCTGACCTAGTGAAGGGAACTGAACCCATGTGCAGACCAGGGGAGGATGAGGTGATCCCTGTGTTGGAGACAGCTAACCTGGAAATAAAGTCTGCTTTGAACCCTGACCAGCCTCCTGAGGTTATGGAAGTCACCACCACATGGAATGGCACACTCTTAGTAACAAATTCTTGTCACATTACTGGTTCTTGATGAGATTAGCAGTCTTATCATACTGAGGCAGGTCAAGAAGTTGTTGGTCCCCATTAAATTCCTTGCCTGCAGTGTGACAAGAAAAAGAAGTTCCCAGAATTTGCACAAAATTATCTGTGCAGAATGAGTGTTTTCCCCATCATTAAGCAATGCATATGTGCACAGTAAATACAGAAAGACGGGCTTTGATCAAAAATACAGAAACAACCTATCTTATGGTTGTTGTGGGTTTTTCAGGCTCGTTGGCCATGTTCTGAAGGTTGTTCTTCCTGATGTTTCGCCAGTCTCTGTGGCCGGCATCTTCAGAGAACTGGAGTAGGAACTCTGTCCATGGAGAGTTCAGAACACGGCCAAAGAGCGCGAAAAACCCACAACAACCATTAGATCCTGGCCGCGAAAGCCTTCGCGAATACATCAAACCTATCTGATGCCTGTATTTTTTTAAGTCCATAGAATAAGACAGCAGCTGTCACAGTTTTGAGTAATTTGCATAATTTGGGCTGCTGTTCTCCTTGTATTTGTGAACTCTCACTGATATCAGCATCAAATACCTCATTGTCCCCACCACTACCAAAAATTTTTTTCTCATTCTTGATCAGCACATTCAGATATTCTTGCCACTGGATTTTTCCAGTTAGGATTCTGTAGGTTTACCACAAATGATTTGCTTATGATCTTTATGCTTTAAAACACAGACTTAATTGTACCCTTTCTCTACCCATACACTTCTCCTTTCCCTCTATCAAGCATAACTCATTTCAAGTTTGTCATTTCAGCCTTAATGATACTGTATATTTTGCTTAATTTTCCACAGATTTGTTTGATGGAGGTTGATGGAGGTTGAAGTTCTTTTTGTATCCTGTTCATTTTTTAACTGATTTTTCTTTGGCTGATTTTCACCTCTCAAATAAGGGAAGGCTTAGGCTTGGAGCAAGCTGAGGTGAGAATTGAGAAACTGTGTGAGGTCTCTAGACAATGTAAAAGGAGGCAGAAACAGTGAGATATTACATACGTATTGGAAAATACATTACAGTATATGTTTCACTTGTAGTCCTCTCCAGTTCTCTCTTGACTGAAAAATGTTAGATTCAAGATGTGTGTTTTATTTGTGTGGCATGTCCTATCCAAATCTCTTTTCCTTACCCACAACTTGGTCCTAATCAGGAAGGTGGTACAAAGTAAATATTGTCTCACATAGCTAGGAACTGAGAAAAGTTTTCCTCCCCAAGCCATTACTTTCATGTTTTGTGGTGTCATCCGCTTGGTTGACTTATCCTTATTGTAGGATTATTTCAGCTCAAATGTGAAACCAGGATCATCGGGTGGAGCATATTGAGAATTTCTTGGTGACATTCAATGGCAAGAGATGCTGTTAATATTAATGCTAAATTCTGTAACATTGCCTGGTGGTGGCATCCAACTTCCTGAGATGTTAGGGCCAAAAGCCAAAACATCAAGGCAGAACCTTGTGATGTCACAGGATTGGGCAGACAAAGGGTGGGAGAAGGGCTGGAACTTATTCTGGGACAGCTGATTCTGAGAAAAGGCACCTGGTACTCCACTCCCATTGGCACAAGGCATGCACCCAACAGTTTCTTTACTCATTCCCCTCGTCTTGCTCTGAAATCTGTGTGTACTGCCATTGCACAAAGGCAAACACCTTTGCACCAAGTAGGTGAGCCTTGCCAGCAGTCATAAATGGGTAGACAAGCATGTGCGGGCTTTAAGACCACCCCAGCCATTATACTGTAATCAAACTGTTTTATCCTCCATGACCATTTGCTCTAAGATGTTTTGCTCCAGCTAAGAGAGCCAGAGAAACATAGCAATTCTCCGTGACCTTGGCTGGCACCCTGAGATGTGGTGACCCTACTCATTACAGTTGTTCTGACCTGGATATTAACTAGAGCATAAACTGGTAAGGCTAGATTTAGTTTCTTCAGGAAAGAGTGAAGCTGGAGCATGCATGCAAGTGGAGAGGGGCTGGACTGTTGGATCCATTGTTTGACTGG
Source organism: Pogona vitticeps (assembly GCF_051106095.1). Taxonomy (NCBI): domain Eukaryota; kingdom Metazoa; phylum Chordata; class Lepidosauria; order Squamata; family Agamidae; genus Pogona; species Pogona vitticeps. The sequence goes on along the minus strand of NC_135786.1, from coordinate 211,632,674 downwards.
CTGACAGATTTGTCTCTCGATGCTCATGAACAAGTCCTGGTTCTGCAGACAATCTTGCTCTTTCCACGTCCCTCCTTCTCCCTAGCATGCTACCACCATCTGGGTCTTTCTGATGTTTTAAAAGTTTCCAATCTGTCCTTTCACAGCCTTGCGTCTGATCCCATTTCTCCACCACAAAAAACAGGGGAAGGCACTGACATGTATAATAAATAATGTTCAAATAATAAGTATTTCCAGCAAACAAATGGCTTGTTTTTCTCCTGTTATGAAAATCTGATTTGGAGCTATAATCATAACTGCTCAAAGCATTGTGCATTCTTTCTTGGAACCATTCTGCTCCCATTATTCCAGTGCACATCTGCTTATTAAGAAGAGGAAGAAAAAAAAAAGAACCAGGCACAGTAATAATTTTGGTTTGTGAGTCACACAAGGTAACAAAGCAATAAGTAATCTGCTATGGTTGTAACATGATTTGTGGATTACCTAGTATACATGCAAACAAGGAAAATAAAATATTTTGAATGCTTGCATTGGCATTGCTTTCTGGAACAAACCTGTGTAAATAAATTTAATTACGCAGATAGTATTCAATTTAAAATAGGCTGGGCAAGGGTGTTCAAGCAGTATAATGAGCTGAATGTATGGGAGACCTAGTTATGATTGCTTGCGTATGTAGCAATAGAAACTTGTTGCCTGCTTGCTGACTTTTTAATGAGTGTCAGCATTATATTTCCACAGTGTAGGCAAACAGTTTGCAAACAGATAAGTATTCTTGTATATGGTTATACAAAGAACAATATATTCATTAAATCAGTAAGGTTTCTTGTGTCTCATTTCTGTTTGTATTTTTTTCAAGGTATGGGGGAAAAAGATTGGAATGTCCCTTACACTTTCCCATTTCACAATACTTTCCCATTTCACAATACTCATTTCACACAACTACAGTAAAATGTCATTTAATTTGAAGTGCACTGCACATTTGTTAATATGGAGATGTAATAGCCTTTTACTTAAATATATGGCAGCTTCAGCTCATTTTGTGTGTTTCATGAATAGTTTCTTCATAATTAAAGTGTCAGGAAAACACATTTGTAGCAAGACTGATGAAATTCATTCAGAACAATTTTCTGGAGAACAACTTTAAACCTCTTCTGTTCACACAGTATTGTTCCTTACTAGTTGTCCACAGTCCTTTTATCTTTCTTTTCTTTTCTTATCATTTCCTTCTTGCTGCTTTTCTTTTCATTGTTAAAAACTGAGCGCTCTGACAACTGCTATTGTCTGCATCTCTTCTGAAGTTTAGGACAGGATTTTGTCACACACACTCTTACAAGAATTCTAAAAATGTCAACAAATATTAATCTTACAGAATTCAGTGGAATATAATTCCAAACCTTTGATGGAAATGAATACTGCTGCTAAGAATCATGTGGCAAAATCAGACTACAGCTCTTTGGAAGATTCCAGTGAATGGTGATGTAGAAATAATGTAGTTCTTAATTCAGAAATTGGAAAACATCAAAACTGACAAAAATGTGCATGAGCCCAAAAACCCAGACCCATATGTAGCTTGGATGTTTTAACTTCCCTCTCATGAATGTACAAAACCAAACACTCAACATTTTATAACATATCAATGCTTCAGATTCTGAGAAATGCTCATTCTTTGGGAAGTATCTATAGAAAGATGTCCATACGACACTGCAGTCCCCAAAACAGAGGTGTAGTTAATGGGGGAATGTTTAGAACAATTAGTTGTTTACAGGCCACCTTCTCTTTGCTTGCAACTCCAAGGGTCCAGAAAGGTAATCAGAGGACATAATGGAAGGACTTTGGGTCTCCACATGGCTTGGACAGCTGACATCAGCCCCTTCAGGATAGCCAATATTAAGAGATCATAGGACTCTGGTGCATTGGACATTATTGAACAATGTCCCCTCCACCCATCCTTTTCCCCTCCACCCACTTGTCTTCTCCTACCACAGAGATTTCCAGGAGCCCTATTTTGTCCCATGTCTCTTGTAGGGCTCTTAATGTTTCAGCCATTAATTAAAATAGAACCTTGAGCTCCAATATAAGAAACATACATGTGACTCCCATTTAAAATAATGGTTGAATACATCACATTCTAGGGATGGTAAAGGCTTTTATTCCAGAACTTTTATTTTTTTTAAGCATTTGCCAACATTTACAAATTTATGGATACTTGGGATGAAAAGAAACCCAGGGTTGTTGTTTTTTTAAGGGGGAAGGCATAGCCATTGAAAGATACATCTGACCAAACCAATGTTTTTGATTACTGAACTCTTAAATCTCTCTTTGAATCATGGGATGCGGAAACATGACAATGCTGAAGAACCAGTGTTGCCAGATCCACTTTCTTCCTGTCTTCCATCTTTCTTTCTTTCTTTCTTTCTTTCTTTCTTTCTTTCTTTCTTTCTTTCTTTCTTTCTTTCTTTCTTTCTTTCTTTCTTTCTTTCTTTCTTTCTTTCTTTCTTTCTTTCTTTCTTTCTTTCTTTCTTTCTTTCTTTCTTTCTTCCTTCCTTCCTTCCTTCCTTCCTTCCTTCCTTCCTTCCTTCCTTCCTTCCTTCCTTCCTTCCTTCCTTCCTTCCTTCCTTCCTTCCTTCCTGTTTTATAATACAATCACCAGGTATTCCTAATACATCACGACATACATCAAATTTCATGTGCATCAACGAAAAACCCAAAGAATTGTAGCCATTTCTGTTTTCTAATGCAAATGATTGGGTGACTTACAAAACTGATTTTAATCCCAGGCAGAAATCAAGCTAGATGAGGCACAGACTGCTCTGGACCTAACCCAAAGACCTGAATTGGCCTTCAAATCAGACCCTCCTTCCTTCCTTCCTTGTTTTGAAAAAAGATTCTCACCTTTAACACCTATACGGCAAACGAGTGTTGAAAAGCTATCTTCTCTTCCAGGGAACAGCTGTACTGTTCCTACTGGGTTTGACAAATTTACAAGCCTTGGCTGAGAATGGGAGAGTGAGGTAGACAAAGGGTAAATAGCTGCAAATGGGAGTCTTTCATCCCCATTTCTCCTGCACACTGGAAGAAATTGATCATGATCTTGAAAGTGACTATTTTAAAGTAACAAAGGGTAATGTTCCAGTCTTTTATTATGGAATTCTTCATAATGGATGTGGGAGAATAAAATATGAAGAGGTAAGCTTCCCCTTTCATACCTGAAGGTCATTCTTCTAGCAAGACACCACTCTGGATCTTGGAAAATTTTATTTTTGGACTACAGTTTCGCTAATCATATGGACTGTGGGATTCTGGGTTTTGCAGTCCAAAAAAGTAACCTATCCAAGTTCTCCATCTGCTGCAAGAGATTCCACTTCCTCCATCTTTGCTCATTTCAACCACCACATTTTCCTCCACTTTAAGATGTATCCATATCCCACCAGACTAATCTTAGAAGGTGCTTAACGCTTATCTGCAAGGGCGTTGAAAATGCTTTGTTCTCACTGATGTTAATGGAATTAGAGGCTGTGAGATTAGTTCCAAAGATCCCAGAGACAAGCCATCCTAAGCATCAGCTTTAGGGCTTTCGCAGGCAAAGGTCAAGTATAATTGCATGAAGCAAATAAAGCATTCTGAATAATTTATCCCTTTTAAAAAAAGTTTGTCCTTCCATGCAGCTGCATAATTGTAATAGTTTTTTTAAAAAGGAAAGAAGAAAATAAACACGCATAAGCATCTGTGCTACATTTCAGAGAGAATCCTTTCCATCTGGAGTTGGTTTATTAGGTTGCAAATCTTATACCTCCCAAAACATCTTTGCTCCTTTGCCCTCTGCAAAAAAAAGGCAAAGTACAGGTTTTTACTGATATTTTGTCCAATATATCTCATTGTTTGGTTTTGACTATGGATATGAACATTACGGAGACCCAATGTGGTGTGATGCTCAGTGCTTGGACTAGGATTTGGGATTATTGTTGTTTAGTTGTTGTGTCGGACTCTTCGTGACCCCATGGACCAGAGCCCTCCTGTTTTCCACTGCCTTACAGAGTTGGGTCAAATTCATATTGGTAACTTCAATGACACTGTCCAACCATCTTGTCCTCTTTCACCCCCTTCTCCTCTTGCCTTCACTCTTTCCCAACATCAGGGTCTTTTCCAGGGAGTCTTCTAATCAGATGGCCAAAGTTTTGGAGCCTCCGCTTCAGGATCTGTTCTTCCAGTGAGCACTCAGGGTTGATTTCCTTCAAAATTGATAGGTTTGTTCTCCTTGCAGTCCAGGGGACTCTCAAGAGCCTCTTCCAGCACCACAATTCAAAAGCATCAATTCTTCAGCGGTCAGCCTTCTTTATGGTCCAGCTCTCACTTCCATACATCGCTACAGGAAAAACCATAGCATTGACTATGCGGACCTTTGTCAGCAAGGTAATGTCTCTGCTTTTTAAGATGCTGTCTAGGTTTGTCATCGCTTTCCTCCCAAGAAGCAGGCATCTGTTCATTTCTTGGCTGCTGTCACCATCTGCAGTGATCATGGAGCCCAAGAAAGTAAAATCTGTCACTGGAAAGTATTACCAGCCAACACATCAAAATTCTGATCCGCTACAGCATTCACATTTCTGTAGAGGAGGTGGGGTTAGTCAGGTTTATTCTTGGAAATCCCTGCAATATATATCCTTATCTCTTTTAAACAGTGGTTCCCAACACTGGGTAATCCAGGAGTTCTTTGACTGCAATTCCCAGAAGCCCTTACCATTAGCTGTGCTGGACAGTGTTCCTGGGGATTGCAGTCCAAGAACACCTGGGCTGGTAACTACTACTTGAAGAGATTGGCTTAAATTGCAATGGTAAGGTGAATTTCTGAATTGTAAGAGAATATATTTTATACCAGAGGGCAGAACTTTTTTTTAAGGTCAACTTAATGATACTGTTGAGAAGAATTTCTGACCAATTAGAATCACTCCATATAGCCATTGATTAAGTGAGTCCTCTGGATGGAAGTAATAACTGGATTTGTGTGTGTGTGTTTAGTCGTTTAGTCGTGTCCGACTCTTCGTGACCCCATGGACCAGAGCACGCCAGGCCCTCCTGTCTTCTACTGCCTCCCGGAGTTGTGTTAGGTTCATGTTGGTTGCTTCGCAGACACTGTCCAGCCATCTCATCCTCTGCCGTCCCCTTCTCCTCTTGCCATCACACTTTCCCAACATCAGGGTCTTTTCCAGGGAGTCTTTTCTTCTCATGAGATGGCCAAAGTACTGGAGCCTCAGCTTCAGGATCTGTCCTTCCAGTGAGCACTCAGGGTTGATTTCCTTTAGAACTGATAGGTTTGTTCTCCTTGCAGTCCAGGGGATTCTCAAGAGCCTCCTCCAGCACCACAATTCAAAGGCATCAATTCTTTGGCGGTCTGCTTTCTTTATTTAGGGTTATAATTATAACAATTATAATTGTAAATATGTTCTGAAACAAAGCTTCTAAGCTTTCTCATGGCAATGGAACACGTAGCTGAACAGGGCTATCAGCATCTAGAAACATGTCTGTTAGTGGCCCAAGTGGGACATACCCATAAACCACAAGCCACAATTTCTATTTCAAACTCCTTTTCTCTAAGAAAAGACATTTAAAAACTCTAAGGGAATTATTTAGTTAATAACAATTATAAGCCATCAAGTTGGTTCTGACTTATGGAGACCCTTTTCAAGGTTTTCTAGGTACAGAATTGTCAGAAGTGATTTACTATTCCCTTCTTCTGCGAGTGGGGTTTGCTCTGACACTGTGCAGCTTGTCCAAGGCTTCAAAGGCTGATTCTTCCTTTTGAGGGCACAATGAGGTATCAGGCTCCCAACCACTGGATCCACAGTCAGATACGTAACTCACTGAACTATTTAGCCAGCTTGCTAATAAAATACCAAAGGTTTTCCAGGTATGGAGGGGATGGGGCAGGGGTGGAGAATTTTTTAAATTACCAGTCCCTGAACCCCACAATAAACAAGCCACATTCTCGGCTGTGCAAGAATGCTGGATTTGTAGTCTAAAAACCATGTCCTATCTATTGATGGGAGGGATGTATCAATCAATCAGGAACTCCTAGGGTGAATCTTACCTCTGCTGTGAACTTTTTAAATGGCGCTAAGCCAGCCACTCACTCTCAGCCTCAACTGTTCCCTCAAACCCCCACCCCCAAGAAAACTGATAGGGGGATGATAATAATAAAGACATAAGTGAAGAGAACTAGGTGTAAGATAGGGTTTGTGGTATGTGATGGAAGTCACGTGTTCTTTGTAAAAGTGCTGTTGGGTTAAAACCAGCTTCTATGCTAATTTGGGCCAAGGATGTATCATCTGACAGAGAGCTTGGTTCTGAAGAATAAACAGTGTTCGACCTTCAGCAGGAGTGCCTGCAACAGCATCACCCTTTTTATTGCTACTGTGGATGAATGACGTACTGTGTGACTGATCCTGTAAGCAGAGTACATGTTTAAATAGGTCCCCAGATAGTGAGTGGCATGCCCTCTGTCTTTGTTTCAGCGACAGGGTTACAGCTGTGTGGCTTGAATTCAAATCACGGAATCCAGCTCGTATTTCAACAGAGAGAAGAATATCTGGATTTAAAATGTGTGTGGGGAGAGGATATGTTTTTTTTTCCAGTGAGTTCCGTCACCTTGTTCTTGCATCTGAACACTTTCAGCATTTGCCCTCAGCATCAAAAGTTTTGAGAGTGTCTGGAAGAATCTGAAGAGATAAGCTCGCTTGACTGTGCGTGTTTTTGACTCTGTGAGAACTGTACTGTTCTTCCACAGAAATAAAATTTATTTTTGCTGTAATCTAGTCTTTTCTACCCTGATGTTTTCCAGACATTTTATACTACAAGTATCATCTCCAGCTACCTGAGCTATTTCCTGGCAAGTAATGCGGACTCCAGTCTGACACATCTGGGGAGCATCAGGTTGGGAATGGTGGTTTTTAGATATTTATCCTAAATACTACCTGTTTTCTTGACAGGTAGTATTTTGCAGACCTGGTATATGGCCAATTGACAGAGAGGCTGACAAATCCTCTAACTCTATCTGCAGACTATACTTTAACGGTAGGGTTTCTGCCTGCACATTGTAGATTTCTTTCCTGCCCCAATTAGTTTTGCTTAAGGTGTATTTTATGTATTAAACTGCTACATAACTAACATGTTTCCCAATTGTCCTCTTGCAAGATCTGTTCTTACTAGGTTGCAATCTCCAACCAATCCACTTTGGCCCCATTTGCAAACCGCTCTCTGAAAAATGACTGTCCTATTCATCCGTTAATGTGGTTAGGAGGAGCACGGCAGCCGCCACCTATCAGCATAACTAAATTAGAGACGGTTCATCTAAGGCGGACACGTAGGTGGTGGCTGTGGGGGCAGGAGGATGTATTTATGAAACACATGCCTTCCTCAACTAGAAAATGACAGCAATTCTGATAAAATGCTTTTATTATTTACTTTGAACAAGTATCCGTGGCTGCAGCTTGACTATTGTCGAATCATTTCCATAATCTTGTTACAGGACAGGCAATAAAAGGAAAAGCACTTGAAGGGAATGAAATGGCCTCGTAGCACCTGACACGTTTAATGGCATGTCAGGGGTATGTAGATATTCTTTTCCCGTCAAAACAGCACCGTTGTCTCTGTGTCAAACAAATACATCCTTTCTTTGAACTCTCATATCATCCCTCCTTAGCACACTTGAAGTGGAGTGTTTCTGCAATTTACTCATGACAACTTACGTTTATATGATGTAGTAACTTTTTTAAAAGGCAGAAAATGGTTCAGCGATTGTTACTTTTCACTGGCCGTAGCAAGGCACTTGGCACTACCATGCAAGAAATTTCAGTTAAGAACAGTGCATTTCTACAAATTCTTACCCTTAGGAACTGAGATATATTTTGATAGTGTTTTTACTAAAAATGAGTAAATCAGTCTCTTTCCTGGCAACATTTGGAACATTTAAATTTTTGAACTACAGTTTCCAGAATGTCCAGCCAGTGGCCTTGCTGATGGGGAGGGGGTGATGGGAATTTTAATATAAAAGTAACTTTTCAAAGCTCTGTTTCTGATCCTGAATGTGTTGTATATATTCAGTAATCTATCTGTTCTGTCCAATTTCAGTACATGAATTGGGGGGAGGGAAGCTTATCAACATTCACTTTTTAAAATATATATATATATTTTCCTCCTATGCTGCATCTGAAAATCTAGATCCAAGTTATGCATTCATCCAAGAATGTGCAAATTATGTCAATTTGCTTAGTGGTATGGACCACTGCAGATGGTGAGAGCAGCCACGAAATGAAAAGACGCCTGCTTCTTGGGAGGAAAGCGATGACAAACCTAGACAGCATCTTAAAAAGCAGAGACATCACTTGCCGACAAAGGTCTGCATAGTCAAAGCTATGGTTTTTCCTGTAGCGATGTATGGAAGTGAGAGCTGGACCATAAAGAAGGCTGACCGCTGAAGAATTGATGCTTTTGAATTGTGATGCTGGAGGAGACTCTTGAGATTCCCCTGGACTGCAAAGAGAACAAACCTATCAGTTTTGAAGGAAATCCACCCTGAGTGCTCACTGGAAGGACAGATTCTGAAGCTGAGACTCCAATGCTTTGGCCATCTCATGAGAAGAGAAAACTCCCTGGAAAGACCCTGATGTTGGGAAAGAGTGAAGGCAAGAGGAGAAGGGGACGACAGAGGATGAGATGGCTGGACAGTGTCATCGAAGCTACCAGCATAAATTTGACCCAACTTCGGGAGGCAGTAGAAGACAGGAGGGCCTGGCGTGCTCTGGTCCATGGGGTCACAAAGAGTCAGACACAACTTAACAACTAAGCAACAAGAAATGGACTAAATATCACCTATTTTCCAAGAGTTCATTTATTTATTATTTACTTACTTACTTACTTACTTACTTACTTACTTACTTACTTACTTACTTACTTACTTACTTACTTACACACACTTATTTAAACTATTAGATATATACAAGTCCCTAGATTTTAATGTGCCATTGTACCAGTTTGTGTCCATCTCTACTCATAGCACTAGAGCCCTTGGGCCACGTGGTGAAGCTGAATTGTGAGAGGACAAGGGTTGGTCAAGGGAGGCATTTCTTCTCATAGTGTACACTTAAACTAGAGAATGCAATGGTGGTCACTCACAGGGCTATAATAAGGGCAGAATAACAGGAACTTTGCCTCACGGCACCAACATTTAGAGGCAAATGTATCAGTGTGTATTAGGAGAATAAATGGCAATACTACCCATCTTATGCATTTTCTTTTTTTAAAAAAAGCACAGTCCTTCTCTTTCTTTTGGGAGATACTACATTCTTTCTCCTTCTTTTGCATAGGGGGCTTACACCCATGACTTATGATGAAGTGGGTGGGACATAGTGCCAATTGTCCCAGCTCCCGAAATGGCTAGTTAGGGCTCCGCTCACCCACTTAGAAGTCTCTAAGAGTGGGTTAGGCAAAATCATGGTGTCCAAAATGTTCAATAGCTACTCTTCTCTATAGGGGATGGCAATATATTGCCTGCTGGTTCAGAGGCAATCTGTCTGTGGATGATAGTGTGCAACATGTGGGAGGCCGTGCTATAGCACTCGCCCTCTGTTTGTGGATGTTCCATAAACAACTGGTTGCCACTGTGGGAAAATAACACTGAAATAGTTCCTTCTTTTGATCTAATCCAACTAAACCCTTTTTATGCTCTTAAGGAGGTATCTTCTGGAACAGGAAGACTATGCTTCAAGACGAGGTGTACGAAAATGTTTCTTTTAATTTTTCCAGGGGGGGTTGCTTTAGCACTGGGAATGGGATTGAGTTCCAGTTTGGACAAAGTGGGCTGATGAGCTAAATCTAATTTAAGATCAAAGCGGCCTTCCCAGACTTTCTCCAGGACCAAATAGAAATGTGGAGGCTGAAAGGTCTTCCCTGTTAAGCCTGCAGAGCAGGCAGGCTGAGAGGTGAAAAGAGAGAAACCTTGATTCATTCTGCCTGCGAGGGCTGTGTAAACACAAACAAAACATTCTTTCAGAAGGGAACACAAAGAACTGGCAAGGGGACAAGACTGTAATGGAGAAGATTTTTGGGCCACCCAGCTGCCTAATTATTGGCAGCCTCTGTACATTTCTGCAGCATGCCTCTCATAACCCAGTCCTGTGGAAAACAGGGTTCCACATTATAGGAGAAAGAGGCTCAGACAGAAAAGTTACTCTAGATACTGTAGCCTGACGGCGCTTTTCTTTTCTGTTGTCTCAACCTACTGTGAAATTTTGAAGAGGCACATTAAATCCAGTACAGTACAACCCGCTGCTCTTGCGTCTTGTAACATATTAAAATTTAATTGATCGAGATGAAAGCCGAGCGTGTCGCATTTCATTTTCCATCTTGATCCTGAAGACAGTCCTGGCATTATTCACATGGTTTCCCTGAGGATAATAGTGAAGAAGCTGGGCACGGCCTAGCCGTGCATTTATGGGGGACCATACTGTGCTTTTGAAGAATTATGTAGCCACTCCCACAAGGGGCTGCCGTGTTTTCAATAACAGATGCCTCCACAAGAGCATTAAACAAGCTGGAGAAGGTGGGTCGGAATAAAAAATGAGATTTATTTATTTATTTTTAATGACAGAGAAGAAGAATGCCTGTGGCTGTAGCAGGGGATGGAATGATACTCACTTAAAGCTATTGGTTCAGAAAAAGTAATATACAGGGACCTACCCATTCTAAGTTCTCAGAAAAAAATGGATGTGGTTGGAAAACACAAATCCTTTCAGCATTAATCCCTATACTACATAGTTTCCCGTTCAGAAGTTAGAAAGCTACTTAATTGACAGACTAAAAGGGAGGGGCAGCCAGTCAGGCTGTTGCAGTGAAAAGAACAAAGCATCTTGTGACACCTTAAAGATGAACCATTTTATTTGGCACGAGCTTTCATAGACTTCTGAAGCCTATGGCAGCCCAAGCAAAAAAAGTAAACATTTGTTAGGCTTTAAGGTGGCAGAAGATGCTTTGCTAGTGTTATAAGACAGTTGGCAGCAGTCACTCTGCCTCTCTAATTAGTTGCCAGCCTTGCAATTTTGAAGCGTAACTTTTCAGAATAGTTTTAGCTTTTTATAAAATCTGAATGTTGTATGTCATACAATACACCCTCTTTCTACCTTATTGTCATTTCAGCATCCACAGCAGAGCATAAAAGAGCAGTCCACGGAGTGGCATGTACTCATGAACTATGTGATATGACTCCTCCACCATTTGGCTATTCCTTCAACACGCATGGCTAGAAGAGTAAATGTACGTCTCTTTTCAGACATGTTATTTCATTCTTCCAGCTAAACCCATAATTGCTTACTGAATTTCAAGAAAAGGCCAATTCGCCACTTAGATCCACAATGATATCCCTCTAATTATTGAACCTAGGTGCTCATGTGGAACTCGTACAACCCGCCCCCTTCTGTCCCTCCAAAGGCATAAACCAGTGGTCCCCAACCTTGATTCACAGATGGTCTTGGACTACAACTCTCAGAAATGCTGGCCAGCAAAGCAAGGAGCTTTGTGGTTCAGTAGTTCAACTGCAGTACTGCAGTCAAAACTCTGCTCACAACATGAGTTCCATCCCAAGATGCTCAAATAGCCAGCTCAAGATTAACTCACCCTTCCACCCTTCTAAGTTTGGTAAATTAAGTACCCAGCTTTCTGGGGGACAATATAGCCTGCATAATTAATTGTAAGTTTTAAGTGCTATGAGGTGGTATAGAAGCACACTTTGCTTTTTAGTAACGAAGGCTTTTGAGAATTTTAATCCATGAGCATCTGGGTACCCAAGGTTGGGAACCACTGGCATAAACACATCTACTGCAATACTGTTTCAAATCAACAGATGTCTCTGTAGATCCCTTTCTGTGTCAGGGGGACTAGCTGTCAATGCATCTACTGTATCAGTAAGCATCTAGGGAGAAAAGAAATTAGGTTCAATTTTTTAAAAAATACAATGAAATATCATTTTTCTAAAAATATCTGGTCTGGTGGATGGTATTATAGTTATGAAACAGTGGCACTAATGGAAATTTTCTCTTCCACTCCGTTCTCACGTTCCTTGGTTAATTGACTTGTACTTTCGACCATTCTGGGAGATGTTTTATGAAAGTCATACCAAAAATGCATCCATTTCTGAACGTCAGTACGTGGAGAAATGAATGTTTGGAGGCAAGAGTCAAAGCTTGCTATTGTGGTATTCCCCCCATGCATAGATTTCTTGACACATTCATCCATGTTAGCATGATAATCTGTGGACGTGTGTTGTCATTGTGACAGGCTATATAAACTGGTACCCAATAGGAACTACAGTTTCATTGTACACAAGGACGATCTCAGTTATATGTTCCTCACAGCAAGTTCCAGAACTCCAGAGTCAGCATAACACTGGCTCAAACCCTTTATCATAACACTGGCCCTTCCATTAGGGAGCAAGGCAGCAGCCTCAAGTCACAGGTGCCCTGGGGAGACAGGAAATGGTGATGGGATGTTTAAGGACAAAGTTGTCCATAGTCATAAAAGTCATGCTTGCTGTATAAGGTGACTAGATGAAAAAAGTGAACAGGGTTCCTGTACCTTTAGTGGTTGTTTGGAGAAGGAAATTTCAGAAAGTACCACCTGTATTAAGTTACCCAGTGTGGTGTAGTGGATGCAGTGACAGACCAGGACTTGGGAGATTTGGGATCAAATCCCTGCTTATGGGAGTGAAACTGGTAAAACATAGCTTAAACATCTCTCCTTGAATGCCCTGTTAGGGTTGCTATAAATTGATTCTGATATGACAACATATAACACAGTTATAACAGCTTGCATTAAAGGTTACACATGCTGAAATGCCCTATTCTAAGAAATAACTCTGTCTTTTTCATCTGGTTACCTACATGCCCCAAATTGCCTTCCTGCCCTCAGGTGTGGCAAAGGTTGCTGCTCCATCACAAGTGTTGAGGTGAGACACAATCATACAGCTGTACCTTGAATGTAAATGGAACACTGTCCTTCATTCAGGCAGCATGGCTTTAGCCACCCATGGTAACACTTCCAGAAATTCAGCAACCTGTTGCATAGTTCTGTGGGTACAGCAGGACTGGTGTCATTAACAGTGGTAGATGGCCACTAATTAAAGAGCCCCTGCTTTGATTTCAGTTGCACAAAGTCAAAAGTCAAGAACAAACTCTTTAATTGGCAGCCATCTGCTGACCCCAGTGATATTGTTCTTGAGATACGCATGAAGATAATGGTCAATGAGAAATTTCTAGTCCTCTAGAAAGACTGAGGGGAAAATCGTACAATTTAAATGAGACCACTTGACCACACACAATCATCAAAAGTTTTTTTTTAAATACAAGTATTTCATTTGGAAGCACTTCTTTTTATGTTTAAAAAACTGCAGATGTTGTTGATGATTTTCCTCAGTTCAGAAGGAGATTGCCAGGAAAACTGCAGATTAGAACATCGGTCCCTTGAGAGCCAGATTTATGGGCACCAGAATGAGCACTGTGAAAATTCCTCCTACAGTTTCAACAGCATTGCTTGACTTCCTCCACACCACTTATAGGCAATGTAGTCCTACAAGAGGTAGGCTCTCTTTAAGTGACTTCCATTAAAACTCAAGATGGCATATCTGGCTAAAGGTTTCTAATGAAAATAAACTGAGGCATAAAATGTGTAACCAATTAACCAACCAACCAACCAATCAAACAAAAAGTGCATACATGGTAGAGAACAGATTGAACTGCTGAGCACACAAAAGCACTCAAAAACCCTTCACCTCAAAATATATTCAATAAATATGCCCTGGCATAAAACACAACTATGATTCCCTGCTGCAGCTTCGGTTGAGTGATGCTCATATGAATATACTCATCTTTTGGCTTGAATCTAGTAGTAAGTCACAACTAGAGTAAGCCCTCTAGAGTAAGAATTAGTGGGCATTTGTGAGCCAACTCTTCTTTAAGTTCTACTGATTCAATTGGCCTAGTTGCAATTTATTACTGGATTACAGCCATTGCTAGGAATATAGGATGTTGTTTTCTATTGAGTTAGACCCTTGGTCTATTTAGCCTATTGTCAACACTGATTGGCAGTCTCTCCCCAGGGATTCATGTAGGTTCCTTCTTTAGCCCTATCTGGATATGCTGGGAATTGAACCTGTGAGCTATGCATACTCTAATTATTGGAGATGAACAATGCATCACTTGCGAAAAGAATGCAGAGGCACAACAAGATATTATGTAGCTGGTCACTCACATCTTTGACAATACATATGGCATCTCTCTGCTTTATTGTTGTTGTTATTGTTGTTATGTGCTGTCAAGTCAGAACCAATTTATAACAATGGTAATAGGGCTTTCAAAGTAAGTGACATATTTAAGGAGTGGTTTTACCAGTTCCACTCCCCTGAGAATTTCCATGGAGTTTCAATGGGGAGCAGGACTTTCAATCCTGTTCTCCAGAGCCCTAGTCCATCACTCAATCTACTACACCACACACTGGGAACTTAATAATCAATTATCTTATGCACACACAGAATTACTAATACAAACTAGATATGTGCAAGGAATCTGACCTGGTAGACCTCCCCCACACCGCCAGATTGCTCCCAGTCTACACCTCCAGAGCCACCCCCAAACTGGATGCAGTTTCTACTCTGGAATCCACATGGTGAAGTCTAAAAAAATTCCAGACATTTCCAAAGAACCCATAAAGAACTGTGTCCCCCATCTCATGGGTATGGAACACTGCGTAGTACAAATACTCTATACAACTTCAAATGTGCACAGAAAAATATGTACATTGGAAGAAAATAACAGGATAATGTCAGATTAAAACATCACTAAAGCATGCAAAAAATCCCCTCAGTGGAACATGGGAGAGAGTTTAAGACTGTGGATGTGGATTTTATATGGGCATATCCCTAATAAAAACACTTCAGGCTGTAAAGGCCATATGTATTCATATGTAACATCCCTTCAGGAAACTCATATAATATATTTTAGCTCTTCTTTTTACCAACTGTCATGCTAACATAGAGAAAAATTAGCCTCAGTCATGTAGCTAACTGAGTAAATGTGCATTATAATGTCTATGTAGCTACTCTGTAGGCTGTCAGTTAATCCTTCTCAGGATAAATTGCTGACCCTTTATTTAGGCTTGCTTGAAGTGGAGCATGGAGCACCAGCCAGTTACATGCTGGCAAGCTAACTGTCCAGCTTTGTTTACTTCCCTTGTTCTAATAATACTCCCATATAATCGCAAACATCTGTATACAATGATGCAGATGTGTGTAATTATAGAAGCATTTAAGGATTACAGAAGATTTCTGATCCTGAAGCTGTCCAAGCTTTCTGGTGGTTCTTTTATTCTGTTATTCATTTTTAATTTTTTTGTCTTCTTGTAAATGTTGAAAACATGTTTTTTTTATTAAGAGAGAAAAGTGTTATCCTGCCAGTTATGACCAATACATTTAGCAATGCAGCACTCTCTTCATGCCCAAGAAACAGCTGTCTAGTAAAGCACTGTTGATCTTGTTTAGTCTTTGCTCTGAATTAAACTCTGTTAGCCTAACATTCTTGTGGGAGTAACCAGAATCCAGTTCACGGAAGGCAAACATGCACAACAACAACTGCTGGAATAGCCTGTATTTTCTATTCCAAGACAGTGTTGTATACAAACACGAGGTGTTACAAATCTTAGTCCATTATAATATCCGCATCTATGTATAAAAGCTAGAAAAAGAAATTTTAAAAAACGAAGACAAAGGTATTGTGGTACTTTTAAGGCTAATAGTTTCATTTGTATGTGAGGTTTTTGAGGTTACATTACAGTTCTTGAAATACATGGAACTCTAGCCCTTCCTGTGTTCACAGTCATAGGAAAAAGAAAGTAGATCTTCTTTGAATGCTATGATTTTTTGTATCAGGACACAATAAAAATCATCTGGTGCTCAGCAGGATTGAAAATTAGTTAAATACAACCTCAGATGCATAACAACACATGACATATTATACCATGTCATGATTTATTTTACAAAAATAAAGCCAAAATGGAGAAGCCATATGTGAAAAACTGTGCACCTTATGATTCAATACTTTGTGGAACCACCTTTAGCTGCAACGACTTGAAGTAATTGTTTTCTGTATAACTTTATCAATCCCTCACATCGCTGTGGAGGAATTTTGGCCTATTCTTTACAATGTTGCTTCAGTTCATTGAGGTTTGTGGGCATTTATTTATGCACAACGCTCTTAAGATCCTGCCACAGTGGCTCAATCAGGTTGCGGTCTGGACTTTGAGTGGGCCATTGCAACACCCTGATTTTTTTTTTCTTTTTCAACCATTCTGTGGTTTGTCCAGATACAACATTGCAAACCTAAGCCAGGCTGCCATGTTCTTTTCAGAGAGAAGAGGCTTTCTCCTAGCAATCCTTCCAAACAAACCATACTTGTTCAGTCTTTTTCTAATTGTGCTGTCATGAACGTTAGCATTTAACATGCTATCTGATGCCTGTAGAATTTGAGATGTAACTCTTAGGTTTTTTTTTTTTTTTTTTTTGCAGTTTCTCATTTTCTCATCCTTGACATTGTGTTAACACATACCTGAATACTCCAGACCACCAAACTGCTAAAACTTTGACTTTTATTGAAGTGGTCACACTTGCTGATGATCAATTACTCATGGACATTTGGTTAGCAGCACCTGGCTGTTACAGTACTTAGCCTCTTAATTCCTATTGAAGCAGGAAGGGTGTACGTAGTTTTTCACACATGGCTTCTCCATTTTGGCTTAATTTTTATAAAATAAATCATGACACAGTGTAATATGTCATGTGTTGTTGTTCATCTAAGGTTATATTTGCCTAATTGTCAGACCTGCTAAGGGCCAGATGATTTTTATTATGTACTGATAAGTAAAACCATAGAATTCAAAGAGAGTGTACTTTCTTTTTCACATGAGATGTGCGCACAGGCATTAAAATGTATAAGCTGCAAACCTATTTGGAAAGGTTTTAAATTAGCATTATACATGCCTGTCATCCTCCAAGGAACTCAAGTGGTATGCATTATTCCTCCCTGATCTCCATTTTTTACAACCTATACAGGAACATGTACATGGAGTGGGAAATCCACTGGACAATATATGGACTCTCACCAAGACAGCTTGTGGATTGAGATGGGGGTACCTCAACCCCATATTTCAGCCATCCACTCATCCTAGTCACAAGCTGCCAATGGTTGTGACACTAGCGTTCCGGAAGAGGATGGATCTGTCTGCCTGGGGATGGGCAGACAACTGAGTCTGGTAAAACCAGATTCATTAAGTGGGCTGCCAAGGGGTCTCTGAAAATGAGTAAACACATAGCATAGAAGTATATCCAGGGAGTCTGGAAACCCTCCGTGAACATTTGTTTGGTCTATGTCAGATCCTCCAATTCCTTAGTATTCTCCACCAAGACGACAGTAGGGATGGGAGAGAAATTCATTTGATTTGCATTTTAATGTGAACTTCCTTCATTTTTCATTTCTACAGTTAGTATACAAACCAAACCTCAGTCATCACACTGAGTTCAGATTTTTCAGATTTTTTTATTAGCACGATCACATTTTTTTTTAAAAAGTGTATGTTATGGGAAAGTGTGTGCAAGATTGCTTGTATTTGTACAAATAATCTAATTGAAATGCATTATATCAGGAAAACAGGTGTATAAACAAATAATTAGGCAAAGCTGCCTACAGCCCCCCAAACATTCAGATCAATTTGCACAAAAATGTGTACACATTTTTATGCTCAAAACAAAACAAAAGCTCAGCATTCAGATAAACCATTTTTAGCATTTTGAATAAACCAAATAAGATTTATTTGCATACTTTAGCTATTATATTATTATAGCTATTTTGATTGTTTATTGCCTTATTGAATGATAATAGCTTACTTTATGTTTATATCATTGTAATTATGCTATGGTTGTATTTTAACTGTTTTTGACTATTGGAATGTGCTCTGGTGTAGAGCAGAATAATAATAATAATAATAATAATAATAATAATAATAATAATAATAATAATAATAATAATAATAATAATAATAATAATAATAATAATAATAATAATAATAATAATAATAATAATAATAATAATAATAATAATATAATGCTGCAGCAAATAAACCAAAAGTGGGTATGATTTGGGAGTTAGATTTTCCTTCCTTCATGACCTTTCAGAGAACTGCCCAGATTTTTAATGAGGAGGTGGGGCTAAGTGTAGGTAATTAGAAGGCCACTTCTGGATTTGAAAATAAGATTTATTTGACTTGCAAAAGATGCAGCCCTAAAACCTGTTGGAAACAAAAAATTTCCATCCCAGGAGGTTTCTTCTTGTTGATTTTTAGGGTTGTGGGGGGAGGGTTTGGTTCTGTGTGTAACTGGTAGCCCGCATGTTTCCTGCCCTCCGTTAGATGCTCTTTGGCATGAATTATGTATTTGGAAAGGACTCGGTTATTCTAGAAGCTAGGAGTACACATGATTCAAAAATTGGATCCCCTGCTGCCTGGACTAACCAATTCAAGATTCTGATCCCAATTTTTTATCTAAGTATGCAGGCGCAGATGAGTAAACAGATCCAATGACTGTGACACTTCTTGTAATTTTTCTCTCTCATGCAGTAGCCTCTAGTCATAGACAAGCGTTTCTGAATCAGGGTCAAAGAGCGCCAGAAAGTTGGCTGGAAAAAAAGGAGATGGTGATGGATTGAAAATGTCTGTGTCTTCCAATCTCTCTTTCCACTATTTTTATGGAATGTAGCCTGGTCCTTTAAGACGTCCTTTAAAAAATCTTAGAAATAGCATTTAGATCATATGATATGATGGTTGCTATAGTAACTATGCATTTGCTAAGGGATAGCACAGTAATATGGTGTAAAATGTGTAAATTATCGTCTCAGAGCAACCGGTGCCCTGCAGCTCTCGCTCTCTCTCTCTCTTCCTTTTTTTTAAAAAAAGAGAACTTTTCAATGGAGATAAATTTTCATTCACATATGTTCAAAGTGATGTCTTTCTGCCATGTTTCTTTTATATTTTGTCTGTCAGACAGCCTGTGTGCCACATTTTCTCAAGTTAATCACTGGTCTGATGTAGAAGAGGATACCAAACTGCTATGCCACCTTTTCTTTTTCACCTTTTAACTTGTTCTGCTTATAGAAAAGACAGTGTACGTAGCCGCAATGTTCCCAAATCTTTCTACCCTCGCCTCCTGCGATTCTAAGCTTTAACATTTCCACTGTTCTTTTGTCAATACTAAGGGCAAAACTCTGCTATGTTTTGGAGTGAGAATACTTTCTGCTTAATGTCATCTTTCGAATGGCACTGACCTAATGGCCCAAAAGAGAGCTGTATTTTTAATATACATATATTTAGTTCAATATCCATTTGTGCCGTATTCCAGAGAGAGCTACCCACAAATGTAGCAACACTGGCTGAAGATCACACAAATGTTCATGCAATGAGATTTATATACTGTGAACACATATACCGTTTACGTCACTGGCTTTAATTATCCTAGGTGGCTGTGATATTTTATTTTATGAACTTTCTAGCTTTGTTATGGCGTTGTTGGTTGGAGTGAGTTTTTCAAAAGAAAGACATCTTTAATGTAGCATAAGATGTAGATCTGTGACTTAAAACATTTCACTCTGTTAGATATGTACATGATGACGGGTAACATCATTCAGCTCTGCCACCCTCTAAGAAGTGAACAGCTGACTTCACATGGTTTGGAGAGCTTTAGACTTTATTGTGTTTTGAATACTAGTATCTTGCATTAAATGACAGAAATGAACTTTTAAAATTTGACGCTGTTTCCCAAACAATTGGGCTAGTATTCTGCAGTAATTACACAACCTTGGTTGCACGTGGAATTGCATGTTCTCAGTTTTCTAAACATAGTTGTGCAAGCAGTTCTTCAACTTGCAAAAAGCTGGGTAAGCACCTTGCACCTTTTTTAATCAGATGGAACGGCACTCTCTAATATGCAATGGAGACTATGATCACACACAGAATAGGATGACCTGGCACCATTTGGTGAGCGGCAATTTGTGCTACATGAATGTTGAATGGAACCTCCTAGTTATCAGGATGATCATCACCCAAAAAGAAAGAGGAAATACATCACCTAAAGAAGAGGATACCGATCTGCATAAACTATGCCTGTGCTAGTATACGTATATGTATAGATGTAAATATACAAAGACTGAAACCAATGTTACAATGCTCCAGTCAGTTTATGTGAAGATCCTGGTTAATAAATGACATGGAAGACCATGTTTATTTTTTTCAAAAAGATTTGTAGACTAGACCTCATTTAAGTTCAAAATGAAACCTGTATCTGCACATTTGTGAATAATTCCCTATGGTCTTGTTGACTTTATTCTCTTAATAATGATGGCATATTTTATTTTTGTTGGCTGTTGTTACCTGTTTGAAATTTCCAGGAAGGCCAATACTGTAAATCTAAACAAAAGGGAAAATAGCTTTTAACAGGTTCCAAATTTAATGTCTATGTTCCAGCTCTGCCTGCTGCAAAATGAACATATGTTTGTTTCAAATACTTCCAGTTCTACAAATACAGAAAAATGCGGCATGATCAAATTCTTTTCTAGTGCTAAACGGTCACCCGTGCCTCCAATGTGGGATAAAAATTAGCATTTATTTTAATCCTAAAAGCTATTATTGTCTCATGTGCCATCAAGTTGGAACCTACTTATAGCAACCCTAACAAGGCATTCCAGCTACGTGACATATATACAAGGAGTGGCTTTACCAGTTCCATATCCAAAGTGAGCTTTCATGGTAGAGCCATGGAACTGAACCCAGGTCTCCTGAGTCTTGGTCCATCACTCTATCCACTACATCAGTGGTCCCCAACCTCGGGCCTCCAGATGTTCTTGGACTTCAGCTCCCAGAAATCCTGGCCAGCAGAGGTGATGGTGAAGGCTTCTGGGAGCTGTAGTCTAAGAACATCTGGAAGCCCAAGGTTGGGGACCACTGCACTACATCACATGGGATGTCCAGTGTAAGTGCTGGGCTCATCACACTGGGTAACCATGACTGAATCACTCTAATGTCATAATTATCAAACAACGTCCATTGAGACGTGGGGTTTCCTGAAAGTTTAGGGATCCAGTTTGAGGCACTAAGTGGCAATATTCATTTTCAGGAAGTTTTAATATGTATAGCATTTGAAGTATTTGTATAAATGTTTTTCCCCCACACCATTTCATAATCTTATCTTTTGTTATGCCTTAAGCAAGAACTACAGACAAACTAAATGCTATAAAGATTGCCATGGTCTTATCATCCTCTGCCACATTTCCATTTTCTATTGCAAGAGTTCTCTACAAATGACAACAGAGGAGTCAATAACAATTTTATTTATTTATTTGCTTGTACTGTATGTTTATATATTTATTTTACAAAATCTGTGTCACTGACAATGTGTAATATGAAAAGAGCCTAACCTTCAGCAGTTGGCCACAGATATCGCCTTCCTACGCTTCCTGTGACACAGAAATCGTCTTTTAATTTCATTAATCATCTGGGCTGAGTCATTTCAATTTGGTTTTACTGTTAATTTACCAAGCTGCCTTTGCCATACAGGAACTGGGGAGTTAATGCACATTGCCATTCTTTTTCCTTGTGTAACCTTTGATAAACTGTGATAGGCTTTTGTTACTTTTCTGGGCTGCCTTCCAGACAAACCAGGGATGCACTAAGAATGTATAATACCAACCCCAGATTCTCCTCCTCCTGCTGCATGCCGTCAAGTCCATTCTGACTTTTTCCAGGGTCTTCTAGGTAGAGAATACACAGAGGTTGCTTGTCATTCCCTTCTGGGACTGTGCAATTTGCCCACGGCTACACAACCTGGCTCTTCCTCTAAGAGGCACAGTGGAATCAAACTGTCAACCTCTGGCTCCACAGCTCAGTAACTAAACCAACAAAAAATCCAGATAGTTTTACTTCCATTATAGTATGTAAAAGAAAACAGCATTAAGATAGTACAGAAAAAAAATTCCCAGTGTGAAAGTGTTACTTTTTGGGGCAAGAACTCCCAAAGCTACACTCAGAGTTCCTTCCGTTATCTTCTCTTTCCCTGGTGCAGTTGTGTCTATCATGTCCCTTGCAGCAATGCAGATGGCAAGCAACTTGTGTTCTATTAGGGTGCTCTTGTATTCTGAGAATTGAAAGAAAATATGATTTTTTTTTCAAAAGGTAATCCCAGGTTTCAATCTCTCCCTTTAAAACTACTCCTAGATCAGGATTTCAGCTTTCTCTCCTAGAGCTCATGAGTGGCAGGATTTTGCTTGGGCTGTCTTTTCTCCGCTTCTTACTCAGCCATTGCTCCTGGCTCTTGAGGTACGAATGCCCAGCTCACTGGTTTTTTTGGCCAAGAGCAATCTACTCAACCTAGTGATTCTTCCAGCCTTTGTCAAACAGCACATATGTTATTTCATTCAGCTGTGTTTCAAAAAAAAAAAAATCCCTGGAATAGTTGTAGGGAAGCCACAGATGCTTCTTTACAGAGGCCAGTCTTATATCTAGAGGGCCATTTGTCATGTACTTGCAGATTTGGTTTCTCCACCACTGTGGGAGGAGGTAGAAGAACAGTCTGATGAACTGCCATGTTCCTCTGTTCCTCTCTTTTTAAATATCACTTGGTCATGCTCATGACATACCATCATCCCAGGGTGTTATAAAACAAAAGGTAGCAGACTCCCTGATAATGTTTTCCTCACAACTTTCTTCTTTCTTCCCTTCACACCTCTTCCCCTACATTAAGAAAAGCACATTCTATTTTTAAAAAAGTCTTAAAATAAATGTGTAAGAAGCACTTTAACCCAGTGTCGTGTAGTGGTTAGAGTAATGGACTAGGACTCAGGAGACCTAGGTTCAATTCCCTGGCTGTGCCATGGAAAAGCAAAGCAAAGTCTGCTGCTTATATACCAACCGTAGTAGTTTACATTTTTTAAAAATTCTGCAGTCTATACATTCCTCTCATACCTTTCAAGCTGTGTACTCAATTCACCAACCTAAGAAGGATGGAGGGTTGAGTCAGCCTTGAGTTGGCTACCTGAGCCCGTCAGGATCAAACTCAGGCCATGAGTCTTGGCTGCAGTACTGCAGTTTAGCCACTATGCCACGAAGCTCTTATAACTTACTGGAGGTGGGGCTGAACTGGTAAAAACCACTTCCTAAATACACCTCTTACATTTAAAGCTCTATAAGGGTCACTATAAGTCAGTTCTGACTTGAGGGCACATAACAAGAAGTACATTAGTCCCATCCCCTCAGCTTTCACTCACTGTGTGAGCAGAGCAATCATATAAAAAGAAGAGCTCCCTTTCCCCACATATGGAGGTTCTCCATACAGTTTTAAAAAATCCTATAGAGGAGGTCTTTGTCCTTAGACTGGTGTTCTCAACACACAGAGACACAGGCAATGAAAGGAGTAATAAAAACACAGGAGGAGGGTTGGGGCACTTTACTCTTCACAAACTGATTTTTAACTCTGCTCTTTGAACACCAAATTAGAGCTACTGTGGTTGCCAGAAGCTCTAGCTCAGGCTTCACCTGAGACACTGAGTGATTACTTATTATTCGGTATGGCAAATATGTGAATCATCCCTTAAGAGACAGGGACTTGTATAACGCTTAAGGGCTGTTTGGTTTAGCCCATTGGGTGAGGAATGTCTTAGGATGGGGTGTGCCTGTAAAATTTTGAGGCAGAAAAAGCTGGTGTGTGTGTGGGTGGGTGGGGAAGTAGCTGTTCCCTTGAGAGAACAAATTATGAGCTTGATTTGGGGGCTTTGAGGTTTTCCCCTGAGAGTCACATGTCTTCGGGCCTTGGATCATTTTATTAAAACTACACTAGACATGGATATTCTGGTGTTTTAGGGTTTTTTTTTTATTATTAAAAGGAAGAAAAATGGACTTTTGTGCAAGCAGCTCCTGCTCTGGGTCCCTGGAACTCTGGTGGCATGTATGCTTGTATTATTGTTGTTGCTGCCTGTGACAAACCCAGACCTACTGGGATCTGCCACACGTTAACTAAGCTGCCACCAACCATTCCCTATAAAAAGTCACACAGACCAGGGATGGATTTTTAAACAAATAAAAGAACAAGGTTTATTTAAATCACACACAGGGAAAAATAAAACGATCAGGTGAATAAGATATAGTAATGTGGCTTAGTCTCATTCATACATGCATACAGTTTGGTTCACACAGAACACTTAACTTGAAGCACAGACCCTGAACCTATCAGTTCTGGCTAACCAACAGACACCTGAACCTATCAGGTTGGTACTCTGACACACAGTAGTACCCTGTCTGACACACAGACTCCCACACCAGCTTCTTCTTCCCAGCTGCTGCTTCTTCACATCCCAGCGTCTCAACTTCTCCACACACGCATCACATATATATACAGTACAGCCCCTCCTCCTGATGTCCCGCCTTCCACTCCCCATAGGATGGAACTTTCCCTCCAAACCCATGACAGACAGGTAACATCAGTGCTGTATGTAACACCTCCCCTCTTTATAAGTTGTTTTGTAGGGGGAAAGCTAAGGTGCTTTTTCCCAAAAAACAACCTGGATAAAACACACAACAACAGTTATACATATAATACCATACTTACTTATACTTACATTCTAAGTTAACCATATCAATTAGGCATTTAAACATTTACCATATACATTACATCCATTTACCTTTATTCATACAAACCAAGTTCAAAAAACAGGTACATTTAACTTTTTGTTCACCAAAATATATACATAGTCCATGTTTCTTTCGCCGTCTTCATTCTTCAGGTCTTCTTGACAAGGCGTCAGCAACACAGTTCACTGACCCTCTAACCACCTTCACTTCAAAGTCATAGTCCTGTAGGTTTAAAGCCCACCTCATAAGTTTGCTATTGTGGGTTTTCATTGTCTTTAACCATTGCAGTGGTGAATGGTCAGTGCACAGAACAAAATGTCTTCCCCAGATGTAGGGCTTGGCCTTCTGGATCGCGTAGACTATGGCCAAACACTCCTTCTCCACGGTTGCCAAATGTCTCTCACCTTTTTGGAGTTTCCTACTCAGGTAGGACACTGGATGCTGGTCACCATTCTCATCCTCCTGGCAAAGAACTGCTCCTACCCCGCTGTTAGACGCATCGGTGTAGATGATGAACTCCCGGTCGAAGTCTGGAGCCCGCAGCACTGGATAGTTGATGAGCGCCTGCTTCAACCTCTGGAACGCCTCCTCACAGTCGCTGGCCCACGGGATGCGGTCATCAGCCTTCTTCCTCGTCAGATCGGTCAGCGGAGCCGCAATCTCGCTAAACCTCAGGATGAACTTTCTGTAGTAGCCCACCAACCCAAGAAATGATTTGACTTTTTTCTTGGTGTTGGGTCTGGGCCAATCACGAACTGCTTCTATTTTGGCCTCTAGGGGTTTTATCACTCCTCCCCCTACCATGTGACCCAAGTATTTTATTTCTGGGCTACCCAGCTGACACTTGCTGGCCTTTACTGTTAGCCCTGCTGCACTTAACCTCTGCAGCACTAACTCCAGGTGTATCAGGTGATCTTCCCAGGTATTACTGAAGATCCCTATGTCGTCAATGTAGGCCACTGTAAAGTCACTGAGCCCTGCCAAGGTCTGGTCCATCAGCCTTTGGAATGTGGCTGGTGCATTTCTGAGACCAAAGCTCAGGAGTCGAAACTCATAGAGACCAAAAGGGCTGCAAAAGGCAGTCTTTTCTTGATCCCTGGGATCAATTCTTAATTGCCAATATCCCTTTACCAGGTCCAATGATGAGATGAACCGACAACCCCCTATGGTTTCAATCAGGTTGTCTAGCCTGGGCATTGGGTAGGCATCAGGAGTGGTTACACGGTTTAATTTCCTGTAATCGACACAAAACCTAATGCTCCCATCAGGCTTGTCCACAAGGACTATCGGAGAGGACCAAGGACTAGAAGAGGGGACGATTATGTTCTCCCTAAGCATCTCGTCCAGCTCCTTCCGCACCTTGTCCCTATAGGGTCCCGTTACTCGGTATGGGGATACTGCCTGCGGGGGTGCATCCCCTGTGTGGATCCGATGCATCACTCCCTTCACTATCCCCGGCTTGTTGGAAAACACCTGTTGATATTTACTAAGCAGCATTTTTAGTTCTTGCTGCTGGTCTTGGGTGAGTGCAGGACTGCTCTTTACCTCCTCTGGGTTGTATTTTACTTCCCCTCTACCCTCCCAGAAGGGTAATTCAGCTTCCTCACTCTCAGCTGCTTTTATCGCAAATAAAACCCTCTGTTCCCCTCTGTAGTAGGGTTTTAGGGCATTCACATGAACCACCCTCCTTGCTTGGTTCTCCTCCTGCTCTATAAGGTAGTTCAGGTCTGACATCTTGGAAATGACCCTATATGGTCCTGCCCATTTGAGCTGCAGTTTATTCTCTCGGCAGGGCCTAAGCCAAAGCACTTCCTCCCCTGGGTCAAAGTGCCTCTCTCTAGCTTTGTGGTCATACCATGTTTTCTGTCTGACCTTCTGAGCTTGCAGGTTTTCTGCTGCCAGCTCTAGATTTCTCTTTAGGTCATTCATCAAGGTGTCTATGTATGTCACAACGTCTTGTGGGTCATCCTGGGTGATCTGCTCCCAATTTTGTTTGATCAAATCAAGGGGCCCTTTCACCCTTCTCCCAAATAAAAGTTCAAATGGACTGAACCCGGTACTGGCTTGTGGCACTGATCGATAAGCAAACAAAAGGGATTGCAGCTTCTGGTCCCAATTGTTTGGATTCTCTGCCAAGTAAGCCCTAATCATGCGCATTAGAGTCCCATTGAACTTCTCAGTTAACCCATTACTTTCAGGATGATAGGCAGTGGTTTCCTTGTGCTTAATTCCACAGATTTGCCATAAGCGTTTCATGAGCTTTGATGTGAACGATGCGCCCAAATCTGTGATTATTTCTGAGGCAAATCCCATCCTGGACATATACCCCACCAAGGCATCTGCCACTGTGTTAGTTTCAATGTTAGTCAAGGGTATGGCTTCAGGGTACCTCGTGGCATGGTCCACAATGGTGAGAATGAACCTGTTCCCCCTCTTTGTGGCCTTGGGCAAAGGTCCCACAATATCCACCCCTATGCATTTGAACGGAGTGTCAATCACAGGCAAAGGGCACAACTTTGCTTTGGTCCTGTCACGATTATTCCCCTGCCGCTGACACACATCACATTTTTTACAGAACTCCCTGATCTGCTTCCCTATGTCAGGCCAGTAAAAATTCTGTGTGATTCTCTGCTGTGTCTTGTTCACCCCTAAGTGCGCAGCAAACATGTCAGAGTGCCCCCTTTGTAAGATCATGGGGCGATACTTTTCAGGTACCACTAGCTGACTTCTGATCCCATCTCCCCCTTTTGAGATATTCCTCAGGGTCTCTCTATACAAAATTCCCTTTTCCTCATGAAATCTCACTGGGGTTTCAGGTGTTAGCTGGGCGTCTGTCACCTGTTCAAAACACTTTTGGAGAGTGGCGTCTGCCTTTTGCTCTTGGCCAAATTTGCTGTTTGTGGTTAAGGTTTCCACCACAGCTTCTGACCTCCCCTCTGCTTCCGTCTCGGGCTCATCAGTACCCCCCTGAACTGTCCCCGTGGTGGCTTGTGAGCGTGTAATCACTAGCACCCGTTTCACATGTTCAGCCAGGTCATTTCCCACGAGCACGGCTGCTGGCAGAGTCGATGAAATCGCTAGCCGCCAAACTCCCCTCCAGCCTTGAAAGTTCACAGGTACCTCCGCTACTGGCAGTGAGATCACCTGTCCCTCAATCCCTGCCACCTTTATGCTCTCATTCGGGATTATATACTCCCTAGGAATAATATCTGGATGGCCCAGGGTCACCTGGGAACAAGTATCCCTTAACCCCCGATACTGATGGTCAAGTATTCCTACGTCCACCCCTGCTGTCTCAAACAACTGAGAATCTGTTCTCACCAGCAGGCAGCGCCTGACCTCTACAAGAGGACCATTTTCCTCAGCCTGATCAGCAGATGTAGCTGTTCCAGATTGAGTAGCCATGGCAACAGGCTCCCTCAATGACAATGAGCCTTGCTCTTTCTGGACACAGAACACAGCTTTTGGCTTGGTCCCACTCGAATCCTGAGGCACAATTCCTTTTAGCTGCTTTAATTTCTCACACTCTGAGATTAGATGGCCCTTTCCCTGACAGAAATAACATTTTCTGGTGTATTTTGATTCTCTCTCATCTTGTTTTGGTTTTCCCTCCAAAATCTGAGGTCTTGGTTTCATTTCTGAGGGCTTCCCTGCACCATGGGCCCCTCCCCCTTGCTGGTTTTTCCCTGGTCCCTGAGAGTACTTGCTGTAGGTTTCTTTGGGTTTACCTACAGATTTCCCCTCACCCAAGGGCTTTCTTATTTGGGAAATAAAATCTGCAATCTCGGCTGCTTCTGCCACAGATTTCGGTTTCCTTTCCCTCACCTGGAATTTCAGTTCCCCATGCAGGACTGAATAGAACTGTTCCAGCGCTATCAAGTCTTTGAGCTGCTGAAAGGTCTCTGTCCCCTCCTGAGATAGCCATTTCTCTAGCAGCCTCACCAATTGAGCCCCCACTTGGGTAAAAGTCTGCTCTGGTTTCTTTGTGAGGGACCTGAATCTTTGCCTGAGCTGTTCCGCATTTATCCCATGTCTTGCAAACACCAGTTTTTTAAACTCTGCAAAATCTCTCATCAGTTCCTGTGGCATCTCTGAATAAACCTCAGCCAGGCTACCACTGATTAAAGATCGCATGATGGTCATCTTCTCAGTTTCCCTCACTGAGAAGTCCACAAACGCTCTTTCCACTAAGGAAAAGAACACCTCAGGACAATCTCCCTTGTGGTACACAGGGAATTTCTTCAGGTCAGCCTTAGACAATTGGCCTCCCTCAGAATCCCTATTGTTATTATTGTTCTGGTTCATCATTTCCAATTTTCTTAATTCAAACGCCATCTTCTCTCTCTGCAATTTTTCTTCTCTTTCCATTTTCTCTCTCTCTATTCTTTCTTCTCTTTCCATTTTCTCTATTTCAAATTGCCTTCTTTCTCTCTCTAATCTTTCCTCCATTTCCCTCACCCTCAGTTCATGCTGTTGGGCTAGGAGTATCTTTCTGAGTTCTGGGTTCTGTTCTCCCGTGCTGTCACCCTGCACTGAGCCAAATTCATCCTCAGAACCTTGGTCAACCTGGGGGTCTTTCACTTCACCCATTTCTGCCATTTGGCTTCGAGTCAAGGGCATAATCCCCCCCCCCAGAACAGGCTGCTTTAAAAAGTCAAGCCTCAAAATAAAACGACCACTTTTTTTTTCTTTTGCCTGAGAACCAGCTTTCTCTATAGATTGCTGCTGTCCTTCAGCACTATCTTGCAACGATTGCGAGCTAGAGTCTACCCCCCTCTGCTGGGCCTCTCAGCAGACAAGCTAGCTCACTGCTATTTCACAGTTTTGCCTCAGCTTTTTCCCGCCAAAACAGGCTGCCTCAGAGCACCCTAATCTAGTCCCCAATCTGAGGTTACACGTTCTTCTACTAGTGCACCCCCCCGTGAGGTACACCTAGAAGATTACCTACGTGCTCTCAGATTGTCCCTGACTAGACCCCCCCTTGCTCTGGGCACACTTGCCAAGGCTTTGCTGGACCGCTGGACAACTGGACCAGTCGTATCCCACACGCTGGACACCAATCAATGTGACAAACCCAGACCTACTGGGATCTGCCACACGTTAACTAAGCTGCCACCAACCATTCCCTATAAAAAGTCACACAGACCAGGGATGGATTTTTAAACAAATAAAAGAACAAGGTTTATTTAAATCACACACAGGGAAAAATAAAACGATCAGGTGAATAAGATATAGTAACGTGGCTTAGTCTCATTCATACATGCATACAGTTTGGTTCACACAGAACACTTAACTTGAAGCACAGACCCTGAACCTATCAGTTCTGGCTAACCAACAGACACCTGAACCTATCAGGTTGGTACTCTGACACACAGTAGTACCCTGTCTGACACACAGACTCCCACACCAGCTTCTTTTTCCCAGCTGCTGCTTCTTCACATCCCAGCGTCTCAACTTCTCCACACACCCATCACATATATATACAGTACAGCCCCTCCTCCTGATGTCCCGCCTTCCACTCCCCATAGGATGGAACTTTCCCTCCAAACCCATGACAGACAGGTAACATCAGTCCTGTATGTAACACTGCCTTTGTTACATATATTTAATAATTTGCAAAGTTAATTGTATGTGCAATGCTTATTTCAAAGACAGCCCCTTTAGAACCAAGAAGGCAGTAGATCTGCAGCAGAACAAATGGTTTAGAGATGTCCATATAGTTGTCAATAGCTCTGTGGCTTAGGTATCTGGCTGCAGAACCACTATATGGGAGTTGGATTCCCCATTGTATCTCCTGTGAGCAGAACCAGCCTGTGTGGCCTTAGGCAAGCTGCACAGTCCCAGGACAACCCCAGAAGAAGGGTATGGTAAACAACTTCTATGTATTCTGTACCCGGAAAACTTTGAAAAAGGGTTGTCCTAAGTCAGAACTGACTTGGCAACTGTGGCGGTCGCCCCTCGTGCCCCCTTGCTTCATCGTCAAGACTCAGAGCACCCAAAGGCAAACAATCCCCTCTTTTACACCGCTGCCACCACATCATCACTTAATCACCATTACTTCAGGAAGATGAACATTCAGTTCCACACTTCAAAGTCTTTTAAATAAAGCTTTTGTTTATTGATTACAGAAATTGATAGTGATTCATGAATATCTTCTATAGGTAAATTTATTATTAGCAACACTCTTCTATTTGATAATACACACCTAACTAATCACCTCTCAGACTTCCCCAAACTCCACACTTTAACTCCTTCTCCACTCCCTCACGCTACTCATCCTCTCTCTGACTGACTCCCTCTCAGGCTCCATCTATCACATCTCTCTCAGCTCCGCCTCTCAGCAGCATGAATATGCATGAACAATTAACATAACAAACATGAACCATTGACATAATAAAGGGGAACGCTACAGCAACACATATTGTTATTATATAGTTGTCACAGTTTAAAAATAGTTCTGCCTAAACACTTCCACCATTTCAATCTGTCTTTCCTATTTTCTAGTTATATTTCACTACTTAATAAGGAGAGAGGCAGTTCTATCTAATTTCTGTGTGGAGGCAATATTATAGCCATGATACTCATGGGTGCCCATGGGAGGCAAGAGAGGGTACTTCTCTACCTGGCATCTATGATTTATTTATTATTTTAATGTGAAAAGACAGAGGCACTACAGTATATTATAGTTGTTCATGCTACATGCATGAATTGTACTAACCTAATATGATGCAGGTTTGTCTTCTGAACCCCAGAAAATGTTCCTGCAGGTGCTCTTGATGGTGCCTGTTTTGCATCTGCTACCTTAGCTTCCTTAATAGCAGGTTGTAGAAAACAAAACAAAACAAAACAAACAAAAACCAAACACACACACAGAGAGAGACAGAGCTAGCGTCAGAGAGGGAGGAAGATGGTACAGATGGAAAATATACCATAGAGGTGCTAGGCTTCCAGGCAAATGTTTCATGCCCTTGTATTCGCTCTTACAAAATTCTGGTTATTCTCAGAGTGGGTGGTGATTTCTCTCAAGATTCCTGTTCTCTCCCTCCCTCCGTCTTCCCCCCCCCCACACACACTTTGGAATCCATTTCTCTTTATCGGCCTTACAATATTGTGTGCTACATCTACATTTAGATAAATGCCCTGTTTATTCTCTTCCTCTCAGTTGCTTGTTGTGAGTGTCAAAGAACTGAAACCAGTGTGAATCAAAGTGGCTTTGTCAGAATCAGACCTCAGCCGAGCTACGCTGATATATTCCAGGAGAGGACTTGCTCTGTAATTCTCCCGTGCTCGGGTAACCTTGATGTTCTTTTCCCTGAAACTTCAAGCAGGCTTTCATCTCATCTCACCCTGATTATTGTTCTTCTCTCAGGCAAGGTTTTGCCCAAATCCCAGCTCTGTAGACCACAGTATTTGGGGGGGGGACCCCAAACCCTGCTGCTGCTTATCCTCTTTCACATATAAGGCAACAAAATGACATGACCCCTATCTTTAGGCACCTTGACTAGTTTCCAGTTATTTCAGAATTGAGTTCAAAGTGACTTTCATTGCACTGCAGATTCTCCAAGGCCTTGCTCTGTCTGACCCCAGGGGCCTTGGTCTCCCTCTCCTCCTTTCTTTTCTCTTCCTTTCTTTATGCAGCACAGACTTTCACTCATATTACATGCTTGCTTTAGCAATTTTTTCAGCTTGAACCAACACAGAGAGTGACCAGTTTTCATATAAAACTGATTTTTTTTAAAAAAATGTTTTTTTATTTTTTTAGTATTTAAGTTACAAGTCAAAAAAACATTCTGTTTGGACACATCTTATGTGAACATTTTGATCTTCACATAAGATGTCTACATCTAGGCCAAATGTTCTAGGCCAAATGTTCTGTCATACTTGTTGTTATGAACCAATCCTTTGCTTATTTATGGAAAATATACAGTAATAATAATGACATGCAGTCAAGTTGACTCTAACTTATGGAGACCCCTTTCAAGGGTTTTCTTAGGTACAGTGGTACCTCGCTAGACGACGACCTCATAAAACGACAAATCCACATGACAACGAGGTTTTGTGATCGCTATAGCGATTCGCAAAACAGTTATTCTAATGGGCGATTTTTGCTTGATGATGATTTGGTCCATGCTTCGCGGACCGTTTTTTCGCAAGATGACAATTTTTACAGCTGATTGGCGGCTTCACAAAATGGCTTCCCTATGTTTTCGGGACCGATGCTTCACAGGACAGCCATTTTTACAGCTGATCGGCACATCGCAAAATGGCTGCCCTATGGGCGATCTTCGCAAAATGACAATGATTTTTCTCCATTGGAATGCATTAAGCGGGTTTCAATGCATTCCAATGGGGAAACGGTTTTCGCAAGACGATGATTTTGCTAAACAGTGATTTTCACGGAATGAATTATCGTCGTCATGCGGGGCACCACTGTATACAATACTGTGGTTTGCCATTTCCATCCTCTGTAGGTGCCTTGAGATTGTTAAGCTTGCCCAAGGCCATGCAGTCTGGCTCTTTTCCTAGCAGAAAAGAGAATCAAACTCCCAACCATTGGCTCCACATCCAGATACCTAACTAACTGAGCTATCCAGCCAGTTACTGTGGACTAATACTTCCAGGATATCCTGCCAGCATGGCCACTGCTACAGTAACAGGGGAATTCTTGGAAGTGTCCAAAAAAGCAGCTTTTTTGTGTTTTGCTTTCTTTCTTATTTTTCTCCATTCTTTGCTGTGTGTTTAGAACATGTGTCAAACTCAAGGCCCACAGGCCAAATCGGGCCCGCCAGGCCAGATCATGTAGACCTCACAGTGTTACCTGCTACTGTGCAGTATACAATATGCTGGCACTTAACTCAGTCACTCATCATGCTCTGCAAGGATGGTGGGAATCCGCCCAGCGGGACTTATAATTCCAGCATTCCAAGCAGCAAAGAGTCAGAAATTGCAGCCGCTTTGGGAAATGTAGTCCTTGCTATTGCCCACTCCCATTCTTACATCTCCCGGCGAGGACTGTTTGAAGGCGTTGCCTAGCAGCGGCCATCTCCGCCTCCTCTCTCACATCAGCTAGGGAAGCGAGTGAGGAGCCAGGTGATGAGGGCTGAGGGCCGTGGCAGGTGCAAGGGAAAGGTGGGAGACTTCCGTGAATGATTAAACAAACAAACAAACAAACACAGGTGGGGCCGTGGAGCAGACATCAACAAGTGTTACCAAAATTCACTTTTCAATAAATTGTACAATAGTACACGTGGTGGCGCTGCGGGCTAAACCGCAGAAGCCTTTGTGTGCTGCAGGGTCAGAAGACCAGCAGTCGTAAGATCGAATCCACACAACGGAGTGAGCTCCCATCGCTTGTCCCATCTCCTGCCAACCTAGCGGTTCGAAAGCATGTAAATGCGAGTAGATAAATAGGGATCACCTTGGTGGGAAGGTAACAGCGTTCCGTGTCTAAGTCGCCCTGGCCATGCGACCATGGAAGATTGTCTTCGAACAAAACGCTGGCTCTATGGCTTGGAAACGGGGATGAGCACCACCCCCTAGAGTTGAACACGACTGGACAAAAATTGTCAAGGGGAACCTTTACCTTTACCTTTACCTCACACTTGAATATCTGCTTGCTATTATTTCTAGACTTTGATAATAGACTTCTACTTTCAGAGCTAGTTATTACTTACATTATTACTAAAACCAGTAGTAATCGAATGAGGATGATTATTTTTAATATGATAAAGAGTAGATACCTTTATATACTCTTACAGATACAACCGGCCCTTTGAGGATAACCATAATGCCGATGCGCCCAAGATGAAATTGAGTATGACACGTCTGGTTCAGAGTCTTGCAAGCACTCTTGGTGGGCAGCTTCCCCATTGTTCTCTGAAACGCATAAGATACTAAGAGTGAAAGCAGGTAGCATTTCCCTTACTTTGGTTTGGCTTCATACCTCACTCAATAGCCACACGTCTTTGTCTGCAGGGCTGCATCATGAAGCTAAATCTGGATGAGGGCCCCGCTTTTTATTTTCAGCCAATGAGCAGAAATATATTACCTCTAAGCCAGGCCCAATGGTGCTTGCAAGAATGGTGAGTCACAGGTATCCTTTCTAACCAAACGTCAGTCTAGCTTTGGTTTTAGTTGGTCCTTGTGGTGCAGTGGTTAAACTGCAGCACTGCAGCTAAACCTCTGTTCAAAGCTGGTGTTCAGTACCAATGGAGCTGACAGCCAACTCCAGGTTGACTCAGCCTTCCAAGGTTGGTAAAATGAGTACCCAGCTCATGGAGGCAGGAGCCAATGTGCAGCCTATATAATTTGAAAAAATTCTAAACTGCCCAGAGAATGCTTTAAGTACTATGGGGCAGTATATAAGCAGCATCTTTTTTTTCTTTTTGCTTTGCTCAGTGTTCTTTAACATCCCTAGCTATAGTAGCCATTTCAACAGTTCTTTGCTTCTGGGCATGCTCTTTAGCATCCAGAGTAAATTCAGTCACATTATGCATTAATACTTAATATGATTCCTTCTAAGAAGCAGAGAGATTGGATTCTAAGGGCTGCTGCTGTAGCGCTGTGTGAATTAAAGGCATCTTCACATGACAAGTGCTTTGTGGACTAAATTATGAGAGCTAAAAAAGATGTATAAAAAAAGAGAAACTTTGAAAATATTTTCCTTACCTTTTTTATATTGAGAAATATTTTCCCTATATTTTCCTTATTTTTATGCATATCGAGAAAGGTAAAGGCAATATCTATTCTCCTATCATAATTATTCCTATCTATGTCCATATATTTTTTCCAAATATTTTTCATTTAGGAAATAGAGGCAAACAGCCATTATTTTGACATTGTTATAAGGTAATTTTTAAAAGTCCATGCAACAAAGTGACAACACAAAGTGCATACAGTAATATGTCTTATTTGCATTTGTGCTAAAGGTTTATTTCTGTTTTTTGTACAGTTTGGTTTCACTTACACCATGAATCCTTTTAAGTTGCCTTGGGCCCCTCTACTGAGGGAAAGGCAGGGCAGAAATTAGATAGATAGATAGATAGATAGATAGATAGATAGATAGATAGATAGATAGATAGATAGAGAGAGAGAGAGAGAGAGAGAGAGAGAGAGAGAGAGAGAGAGAGAGAGAGAGAGAGATGAAGGAGAATAATTTTGAGTTTCTCATTGCCACATGCAACAATTTACATTCCTAATGTGCAGTAACAGCAAGAGGGAAGAGCAGGGACATGGATGGGGTGGCCCCTTTCGCATCATCAAAGAAGATATTACCAAAGCCAAAAACAAAATAAGATGTTGTTACCTGCTGGTTTCGATGCTTTTAGAGATGCTTACAATAATTTAGAAAGAATTAGGATATATTCCTTCCCATCTGAAGTGCTCTGTGGGGTCAATGGTATGCACCGATGCTGGAATGAGAAATCTCATTATATGTCAGTGT
The DNA here is from genome assembly GCF_051106095.1 of Pogona vitticeps. Classification (NCBI taxonomy): domain Eukaryota; kingdom Metazoa; phylum Chordata; class Lepidosauria; order Squamata; family Agamidae; genus Pogona; species Pogona vitticeps. The sequence continues at coordinate 211,596,478 of NC_135786.1, read as the reverse complement.
GGGCCTAAGCATTTTGGAGACAACATATAGTGTGAAACCACAATCCCTCATCCCATACATCCTGAGGCCTGGTCTTAGAGATGATCCTCAGGCCTGATGGACAGAGAAAGAAATTTTCTGTCTTTTTCCTCACAGGGTTTGGAGATGTCTGCTCCCCACTCAAATATGTCTTTATTCTGCCAGCCCCTCAGACCATCCTTGCATTTTAATGCATGTTCTAACTTTTGTTTTCCTTACCCTTGTGTCTGTCTTCTCTCCAAATTCCTTCCTTCCTTCCTTCCTTCCTTCCTTCCTTCCTTCCTTCCTTCCTTCCTTCCTTCCTTCCTTCCTTCCTTCCTTCCTTCCTTCCTTCCTTCTAGTTTCTCTGCCTGACACTTCACATTATGGCTTCAATCAACTGCCTTCACCCAGAGCAAATATTTCATCTGATTATCATATCAGTTACTAGTTTGCAAATACATTTCAGTCTGGGAAAGGACACATCTGTTTGAATGGAAATGTAAGACCTCTGGAGATTTGTGCTTCTTTGGTCCTCTTTGCTCCTCTTCTCTTTGTTTCCATGTGCCCAAGTTCCTTGTTGTATTGGTTTAAAATTACAAAATTGAATGCCATCAATAATGAGGTGGGAAATTTTGCATGAACTTGAGACACTGACCAGAGTTATGTACTGGAACGTTCTTGTGGCAAACATGGCATTTCTGAAATAACTCAAAGAGATGTGGTAGAATGATCCCCGTGGTTGGTAAAGAAAGGAGATTGCTTCACAGTGTTGAAAACTGGCCTGGCTTCTTGAGATCCATAATTTCTCTGTTGAAAGATTTGAATTGTTCAAAAGAAATGAACTGCCCACCGTACACATAAGATGTTTTACTGCCTGAGGGAAAGCAGTAAATGGCATCCTGCCACCACACTAAATCAAGGTACCCAGCACCTGGGGCCTGCCAAGTGGCATGAGAGGCAAAATAACTAAATATAACAATCCTACTTTCATTGGCAGGATAAATGCAGCAACAGTAAATTAAATAGCCTTTCCCCAGTATCATGGATTAGTTCCCAGAGGCAGCTGCCCCCCTCAGCCTAATGGCAGGGCCAGCATAGAGGAGAATCTGCCACTTTTCCATTGCATTTTGTATTTCCATAATCTCAGATTATTCACACAAATATGACTATTTTCACTAGAGCTTTCAGATCAGAAGCACTCAAATTCCTGAAATGCAGGGCCAAATGAAGATTGTGGAACTATACAATACCACATGGATGACCATGTGTGATGACACAGAGGTGGGGCTGGTTACAGTTGAGAGGAAGTAGTGGTTTTGTTTGTTTTTTGCAGATTTTGTACAGTGCTGCTAGGGTGTATGATAATAAAGCTCATGTACATGATCCCTCACCAGCATTTAGGGATTTGCATGGAGAAAAGTTCTGTGTTTATTTCATTTCAAGTTATTTCAGGAGTGCTGTTTTACATTTTTTTGTATCTTTGTACAGTGGTGCCCCGCATTATGACGACCCCGCATGATGACGAAATTGCTTGATGATGACTTTTTTGCGATCGCTATAGCGATGTCAAAACAATGGTTCCTATGGTGTTGGTTTTTTTTTTTTTTTTGCTTTACGTTCATTAGATCCCTGCTTCGTGAACCATTTGTTCACAAAATGATGATTTTTCCAGCTCCGCAAAATGGCTTCCCTTCGCAAAATGGCTGGCTTCCCTTCACAAAACGGCTGTTTTCCGGACAGAAGCTTTGCAAAATAGCGATTTAAAACAGCTGATTGGCGGTTCTCTATGGGCGATCTTTGCTGGACGATGAGGTATTTCCCCATTGGAACACATTAACTGGTTTTCAATGCATTCCAATGGGTTTTTTCACATGACGACGATTTCGCTGTACAGCGATTTTGACAGAACAGATTATCGTCGTCATGCAGGGCACCACTGTACACTGGTCCTTTCAATTTACATAAAAGGAAAAATCTCTTTTAGATTTCCCATTCATGACTCTCCATTTGTTCCTTCTGATACTCAAAAAGCTCTAAATATTCTTTAAAACAGTTCAAAAAAAAGCAGAGGCAAGGCAACAAAGAATCAATCAAAACTTACAGTAGTGTGTGTGAGAGAATAATAATCAGAAAAACAAGAAAAAAGCCTCTAAATTTTGCCTAGCCAACAACATGAACCACCCACATAGCCCTATGGCACACTGGTGCGCGCGCGCGCGCACACACACACACACAAATAAAGGTAGGAAATACAATCAAAGCCCCCCAAAACAAAAACTACTAAAATGTGGGGAAATCTCTTTTCCTAACACCACTTGATGCCTTCCCTTCTGTTCTTTGAATCTTGAAGGCAGCAGCAAAAATAATCCAAAGAAATGGAGGGGGATTCCCCCCCCCCCAAAGTAAAGAATAAAAGGCAAAAAAGGCAATAATCCAAGGTGGAGATACATCAGGCAGGTGTCAATCCAAGTTGGGGAGCACCCAGGGCTGGGCATACAGTTATCCTGCATGGAATCACTGATGCAAAGATCACGCCTCACTTAGCTCTGGGTACTTTTTCAGTTTCAAAATCCCCATTCCCCCAGGTGTTTTGCTTGGGTGCTATTACATTAAAATTTCCCAGGCATTTTGAGTGACAGCAAAGGTGAAAGGGCATAGAAGGTTTAAGCAAAAGAGGAAACACAAAAGAAATACAGAATGTTCATTTACCCCCTTGGGAAAGTGTGAAGGCAAGAGGAGAAGGGGACGACAGAGGATGAGATGGTTGGACAGTGTCACCGAAGCAACCAACATGAATCTGACCCAACTCCAGGAGGCAGTGGAAGATAGGAGGGCCTGGCGTGCTCTGATCCATGGGGTCACAAAGAGTCGGACACGACTAAACGACTAAACGAACGAACGAACGAACGAACGAACGTAAGCATGAAATTGTTTGTATTTGGACTTTCCCTTTCAACAGTTGCTGAAAGAGTACAAATTACACGAAGGACAGCCTTCTCCGTGTTTTGGGTCTTTTTAAAAACGTAAAATGCAGAGACTATCCTCTTCCATGTCCCCACCAAGTGCACCTGTGTGGATGGTGGGAAAGAGAGAAAAGCCTCCCCTGGTTATCTTAATACCTGGGCAGGTGTGAGGGTTCGCCTTTAGGCTCCTCTTTTGGTTCAAAGAAATCAGTAGATTTTTGTTGCTTCAAAACAGGTGAAAGATTTATTGGTGCATTTAACAATAAACAAGTGTCTGTGACATGATTGCGAGTCTTTTCTCCTTCTGCCAACGGGTCCGGAAGGGGTCTCCAATCTTCAAACAGGAACGGGTTGCCATAACTATTGTTCCAAGGTCCTGGTAAATCAGCAGGAACCCAATCTATCACAAGCTGCCCCGTCGAACCTTCCAGCAAGGGCACGGTCTCGTCATCCCGATCGCCATTCTACAGGGTTTGTCTCTCAGGGTCTTGATCCTCTCAGGGTCCTCCCTGTAGTACTTCTTCCTCATCTCTCTTATTCTCCATTCTAGCCTCTCTCTCCTTTCTCTCTCCACTCTTTCCTTCTCTTCTCTCAACCTCCTCCTCCACTCTCTCTCCTTGGCTTCTCCCTAGTAAGAGGGTCTGGAGGGAATCTCCTTCTTCTGTAATCTGCCTCCATTTTAGGCACTCTCAGCCTCTCCCAGCATCCTGTCCAGGGGTTCTCCATCCACACCCGTTCCCAGCCTGCTGGCAACTGACTCTCCTTCCTTTTTACCTCCTGTTCCTGCCTCAAACGCCATCCTCTTTTTCCTCTCATTTCCCGCCTTTTCCTCCTGGACCTCTCTCATTGTCACACCCTGCAAGTTCTCAGTCAACTCCCCTATTTCTGTCCCTTGCTGAGCTTCTGCCGCAGGTTCTGGTGCTGGCTGGGGACTCTCCTCCTTATTCTTGTTGTGGGGGAGGGATGGCTGTCCAGCGGGTGGGGCACCCCTCTAACCTTGTGTCTCACAGCAGGCTGATAGATGAGATACAGTCTTTGAGGTAATGTGGACCCAAGCCATTTAGGGCTTTATAAAACCAGCAATTTGAATTGCACTCAGAAACAGATTGGCAGTCAGTGGAGCGGTTATTGGAGGGGGGGGGATGCGATCCCTGTAACCAGTCTCAGTGAACAATCTGGATGCAGCATTTTGATCCCACTGAAGTTCCCATGCTCTTTCCGAAGGAAGCCTCTCATAGAGTGTATTACAGTAATCCAGCCAGGATGCAACTAAGGCATGTATCACTGTGGCCAGGTGAGACACCTCTCCAGGAATGGCTGCAGTTGGTGTACTAGTTTTAATTATGTAAAAACACTTCTGGCCACTGCTGAAACCATGGCATCCAGACTCAGGCTTTCCTTCCTGGAAATGTAGAGAAGCTAGCAATTCCCTGTGAACTTTAGTTGCAGCCTTGAGATCCAGCAACTCTTCAGTCTGTGTTAATCTTCCCTGAAATAGGAATATCAAGTGTTCTAATGGTGCCAAATACAGAGGTGGTTTTATTTGGCTTCAGTCTAATTGTTATGTCAGCTAGAGTGGACCCACTTAATTAGTTACTGCATTGTATATCTACAGGGACATGGTGGTGCTGCGGATTAAACTGCGGAAGCCTCTATGCTGCAAGGTCAGAAGACCAGCAGTCATATGATCAAATCCACGCGACGGAGTGAGCTCCTGTCGCTTGTCCCAGCTCCTGCCAACCTAGCAGCTTGAAAGCATGCAAATGCAAGTAGATAAATAGGTACCACCTTGGTGGGAAGGTAACAGTGATCCGTGTCTAGTCGCACTGGCACGTGACCATGGAAACTGTCTATGGACAAACGCTGGCTCTATGGCTTGGAAATGGAGATGAGCACCGCTCACTGGAGTTGGACACAACTGGACATTTGTCAAGGGGAACTTTTACCTTTACCTATATCTACATGTGTAAATTCCACTGATACAATGGGTCTACTCTTTTCTGGAGTCGCAGTTGGCTTCAGGGCCTTTGCTGTTCCTTTGGAGAACAGGAAAAACTCAGTTGTGACAATATGCACTGAAGCATAGGGGTGAAGTCTTAACATGCTTCATGTATACCATGAAATAACATTTCAGCTCTCCAGTTTGGCTTAGGTCAGGTGGCCTCCACTATTTTATTTAGTTTGAGATACTAATGGCCTCATAATAGTAGTAGATAGCATGTACAGGGATGAGTCAATCAAAGGTTAAGTTGTCATTTGACCGAGAAAAAGAAGCCCAGCTGATAGGAACATCCTGACATAGTCAGGTGATCGTCTGAACCAAAATTACTGAAATTGCCGATATTGATCATTTCTTATTCAAGATCTTTGGTGGCATTTCTAAGCTGAGCTAGGCTAGCTCTGAAAACAAACCAGCGAGTCTACCTAAAATGTTTCTTTTCATGTCTGGATCAATGTGCCTTCCATCAAAATAAAGGCCTGTAATCACCGCGCTCTAAGAGGAGTCCATTATTGACCATGATTTTCCAGCAGCAATTTTAAAAGAGTCTTAGAAGAAAGATCATGAAACCATTTCAGTTAAAAACAAAACAAAACAAAAAAACCCCTATGCATTTGTTTGTATTGGAGAAAAAGAAGGTAGAAGCATAACATTTTCGTTGAAACGTGTAATAAAATACTGAGCAAATATGAATGGTCACTCTTTGATAATTCTAAGTTTTATTGGTGTCTTCATATTGCCCCACTGCAACCATAAAGTGGAGAGTTACGATTCTGAGATCTGGGAACTCCTACAGGTGAGGCTATGTTGCTTTTTCATTTGTAAAAACATGCAATTTCAAGGCGACAACACTATCCCTCAGGTGAGAGTTCTTACCATTGCATCCATTCATTTTCTTGATGCATTTTTGGAGCTGGAAACCAGGTTAGGAGCTTTAAAAAGATATTTCCGAAACCATGAAGAGGGCCTTTAGAAAGCTTTTGTTTCTGTATAGGAACAGTGTCAACAATGCAAGCTGTCTTCTACACTTGCAACTTACTGTTGTGAGCAGCCTTGGTTTGGTATAGCTCTGTCCAAAGCAGAGTTTAGAGATATTCTTAATTTAGATCACAGCTCCCATAATCTTCTGACCAGTGTCTTCAGTGTTGCTTCCATCAATACAGTTAATTTGCTTTGTATAAGCAAGAAAGGTGGGGGGGGGGAAGGCTTCTTAATGGCCACTACAAAATTATGGACCTTCTTCTCTTTGGTGATTCTGGAAAAACCTAAATTAGAAGGTTGTCCCACAGCAATAGGAGAGCTGTCTATATGAGTCAGTTTTATGTTATGCAGACATTTTAATAAGTGAACAGATATATTTAAAAGCTGTGCCATGCATTTCTTAACATTGCAGTAAATTCACAGTTCCACATCAAGAGTCACTGCACTGACAAAAACAAAGCTACCTGCACATTCTTCCAGGGCTGTTAGTTTTCTTAATGACTTTACTTTCCAAAAGAAAAAGATAACATTTAATCACCCCAGGTCTTCAAAAGTACTAATTTTGCTTAATTTTGCTTCTCTTTGCTTGCTTCCAAGAAAGCAAAAAGAAAAAGACGACTGCCATTCCTGCACTTAGCAGCCAGTTTTATTATTATTCATTATTTCATATGCTTATCATTATGTAGCCCAGTGAAGAATCCTGTCTCTGCAGCTCCACTCATCAGCAGGAGCAGTCGCCCTTATTAGTGCATATGCACCAACACTGTCATCTACAGCAGAAGTCAAAGACAAATTCTATGATGATCTGGCAGCTACTATCAGGAAAATCCCCAAGAAAAAGACACTGTTCATTCTTGGAGATTTTAACACTGGAGTTGGTGCTGATCACAATTCTTGCCCACTTGTCTAAACTGGTTTGGCATTGGGAAGATGAAATGGCCAACACTTGTTGGAGTTTTGCTGTTATTATGGTCTTTGTGTCAGCAACACGTTCTTTAATACAAAGCTTCAACACAGAGTCTCTTTGTGAGGGTTTGATATGTGATCCTTCTTTAACCTCAACAAAACCAGGAGACTTCTTTAACTTTGAAACAGGGGAGAGGTTTACTGGAGTATTTAACAAGAGTCCAGTGTCTATAAAATCATCCCACAACTTTTCACCTGTCGCCAATGGGTCAGAAAGGGGTACACAAGCATCATTCAAAAAGGGGTTAGTCTCCATGGTCTTCCAGGGACCTGGCCAGTCCATCGTCTTATCATCTTTCAGAATCTCTCGGACCTATCCTTCCAATAAGGGAACAGCCTCATCCTCGGTGTGGTCAGTCCACCTGACATCTCGGGCTGGTGTGAAAGTCAACCAGGGTCCTCCCGGTAATCTCTCCTCCTTATCTCATCCACCCTCCATGCCAACCGTTCTCTTCTCTCTCTCTCTACCTTCTCCTCTCGCAACCTCCTGCACCACTCCTGGGCCTTGGCTTCACCCCAATGGGAGGGTCTGGGGGGGATCTCTCTCCTCCAGCAATAGCCGGCCTCCTCCTTAGGGATGTGCAGTCACTCCCACACACCAGTCCATGCATCTAGGCCCACTCTCAACCTGGAGGCAACTGACTGTCTCTTCCCTTTATCTCCACTGTCCCTGCTTCTATCTCCATCCTCTTCCTTCTTTCCTTTCCTGCCAATTCTGCTAAGTCCTGTCGTTCAACCGTTAACTCTCTCTCCAAGTCCTGGATATCAGTACCCGTTGTTTTCTGGGGAGCTGGGGTGGGCAAGGTCTGAATTTCCCTTTCCACTGTCTGTGGGAGGGACAGCACTCCAGCAAGAGATTCTTTGCTCATGCCCCCAGTCTCAGACTCTTGGAGACATCGAAGATCAAAGCATAGGCATCAGCTCGATCTGATCCTCCTTAGATGCTCTACACTTCCTAGTACTGTATTATGATCACACACAGTTATCAGGGTGCTGATTGTGATACTGATCACTCCCTGGTGTGTAGCAAAGTAAAACTGTGAATAAAGAGAGTGTATCATACAAAAAAGGAAGGAAGACCACGTATTGACATCAGCAAGAGTTCTGATCAGAGAAAAGTGAGGAATTTGCTCAAGTGCTGAGGAAACTCTTCCAGGCTAGGCTAATGCAAATGCACCTGAACGATGGGAATATTTCAAGAATGCTATTCATAACACCACCTTGTCCACATTTGGCAAGAAGACCAAAAAGATGGCAGATTGGTTTGAAGCCCATTCAGAGGAGTTGATGCCAGCCATCGAGGAAAAGAGGAGTATACAAAGCCTGTCCTAATGAGTGCAATTTGCAGGTTCTTTGAGTTGCTCGTAGCAAAGTCCAACAGGCTGCCAGGAGATGTTCTAGTGATTATTGGCTTCAGCTCTGCTCTCAGATACAGATAGCAGCAGACATAGGTAACATCAAGGGAATGTAAGACAGTATCAAGCAGGCTTTAGGTCCAATACAGAAGAAATCTGCTCCTTTGAAGTCTGCTACAGGCGTGATCATCCAAGACAGAGCACAGCAGATGGAACGCTGGGTGCAGCACTACTCTGAGCTATATTCTAGACAGAATATAGTATCTGAAGAGGCATTAAATAATATTGAGTGCCTGCCTTTCTTGGAAGAGTTGGACAGCAAACCAACTTTAGCAGTAATAAAATTGGCCATGCTTCTGGCAAGGTACCTGGGAAGGATAATATCCCTGTTGAAGTGCTGAAGTGCTGTAAAGAGATCATCACCACTGTGCTGTATGAAATCTTTTGTCTTTGCTGGAGGGAAGGTGGAGTACCATAGGACATGAAGGATGCAAACATCGTTGCATTTTATAAAAACAAAGGTGACAGGGGTGACTGCAATAACTACCATGGCATCTCTCTTCTTAGTAGGGAAGCTGCTTGCCCATGTTGTGCTGAAGAAGCTCTAGGTGCTTGCAGACAGAGTCTATCCAGAATCACATTGTGGATTTCGAGCTAAAAGATCCACCACTGACATGGTATTTTTCCTCCAACAGCTGCAGGAGAAATGTAGGGAACAACGACAGCCACTCTTTGTGGCCTTCATATATCTTATAAAGGCCTTTGATTTGGTTAGCAGGGATGGCTTTTTAAAAATACTTTTGAAGATGTCCATCTCGGCTCCTTAACATCATCAGGTCCTGTCATGAGGAAATGAAGTGCACTGTAGCTTTTGATGACTCAACATCACATCCCTTTGAAGTGAAGTGAAACAGGGCTGTGTCCTTGTGTCGATTCTGTTTTGAATGTATTCTTGAAGGCTTTCATGGCCAGGATCTGATGGTTGTTGTGGGTTTTTTTGGGCTCTTTGGCTGTGTTCTGAAGGTTGTTCCAACCTTCAGAACATGGCCAAAGAGCCTGAAAAACCCACACCAACCATCTGTTTGGAATCTTTTTTGCTGTCATGGTGAAGCACACTTCTGGAACCGCAACAGAAGGCGTCTATCTCTGGACTAGATCAGATGGAAAGCTCTAGATTGAGAGTGAAGACCAAAATCCAGCTGAAATGCATGCAGGATTTCCTCTTCGCTGATGATGCAGCCATTGTTGCCCACTCTGCTGAGGAGCTCCAACAACTTATGAATAGTTTTAGCAAGGTCTGCCAAGATTTTGGATTAACAATCAGCCTGTAGAAAACATAAGTCATGGGCCAGGGCATGGACTGACCTCCCTCTATTACCATCTCTATGCAAGAATTGTAGGTTATTCATGATTTTGTGCTCAACCATCTCTGACACTATCTCTAGATGTTGAGCTGGATAAATGCATTGGCAAAGCAGCTACCACATTCTCTAGACTCACAAAGAGAGTATGGCTTAACAAAAAGCTGACGGCATATACCAAGATCCAGGTCTCTAGAGCTTGCAACCTGAGTACACTCCTGCACTGCAGTGAGTCCCTTTGTGCACGGCAGGAGAGGACGTTGAAAATGTTCCATATGCATTGTGTCCGACACATTTTTGGCATCACCTGGCAGGACAAAGTTACAAACAGTGTAGCCCTGGAACGAGCTGGAATTTTTAGCATGTATACATTACTGAAATAGCGACATCTACATTGGCCTGGGCATGTCGTGAGAATGGCCGATGGTCAGATTCCAAAAGATCTCCTGTATGGAGAATAGGTGCAGGGAAAGTGGCCCAGAGGGTGACCACAGCTGCGATACAAGGGTATATGCAAGTGGTATCTGAAGGCCTTAAGAATGGACCTCAACAGATGGGAAATCTTGACATCTGAGCACTGAGCCTGGAGGCAGGCGGTACAGCATAGGCTTTCCCAATTTGAAGAGACGCTTGTGCAGCAGGCCGAGGCAAAGAGGCAATTCGGGGACTGTGTGACACTGGGAAGGGACCACAAGCATCCCATTCTTCTCCCACTCTTCCTTTTGTAGCTTAAACAGAAATAAATGTGCGCCACTGAAAATGCATGTGTGTTTCTGCAAAATGTGCCCAAACACTATCTAGTCAGTGAGAGAAACACTTTTACAAGAAAGTATAATTTTTTAAAAAATATGACTAAATCAGAAATGAATTTAATATGACAACAGCAACAACGGCCTTAGAACTGCAGAGCTCGAAGGGACCCTCTGGATCACTGAATCCAGCTCCTGTCAGAAAGACACAGTGCAGAATCAAACTCCCAACCTTTTACTTTGCAGCCAGAGACCTAAACCACTGAGGTATAAAATAAAGTATCATAATAACCTGCTAAGAAATCAAGATCAGGAACAAAATGTTGGTGGGATTTGGAGAAACATTATGAAATCAAGACAAAGAGTTTTTCTCTTCCTAGCTTCACATTTGCATTACATGTCTATCTAATTTTTCAGTATCAAAAAGAGTTGTGTGATTTCTGCTTAGTCAAGACTGGCCAAAGAAATTTTGCTCCTTAAGGCAATGACCAAGGTGGTGTTACCTCCTATTTTGTGTACATAACTGAGGAGACATGCAGATCATTTTTCTTTTATGTTGGTGAGGGACCATTGCTTTCATTGCACTTAAAGGCCGCAGGCTAGCTTAGTGGCTTCAAGGCAGCTTATGGGGTATACCTTTCTCTCCTCCCAGCCCCCTGCTGCCACCTTGCCTAGATAGGGCCAGACTTATATTTAATCCACATCACTGAGATTGTTCTTACAAGCCTATTAGTGAGAAGATCTTTGTTTTGCATTTAGACAGGAAAGCTTTATTGATATATCTACGGACACTAGAAAAAATAAAATCAGGATATGTGGTTGATGGCTTTATATCGTTATTTTCTTTGGAGACCACTGGTGTCAGAGCAAGAGACACCATTTTATAATACTGCCCTGAGAATCTCATCCTCTCAGATGTGCCTTTGGCATGAGAATTTAAACCAAATGTAGAATGCAGCATCTACAATATCTTATCAGGAAATGAACATGTCTCTGAAAAAGCTGTCCTCATCTCAAAGAGAATAAAGAACAGATTGGCTCAGAACTAACATATGGGGTTTGCACCCTGCTAGTCATAAAGAGAGATAGCAGTGGGAAGAGATCCCATTGGTTTTCTAGCTTTGATCACAAGAGGGAGTATTTGCAAGTTATCTTTTCTGAAAATGCTACTTCATAACATAAGCAGCAGATATGTGCAATTATCTGGCCTTTGTAATGCACTAACAGCATACCTGCTGGTTGAAAGAAATGTTAATTGAACTAGTATCCCTTCCATTCCTTGTGTGCATGAACAAGAGCAGAGATTGTTTGACATATATTGCTCTTCCCAGGGTTAAAGGTTTGACGTGACATTTTGCTAGTGTATACAAAGAAGCTGCAAGAATTAGAGAATCCATCAGTCACCTTTTCATGCATTCAAATTTCTTAAAGTGTGTATCTTTTCAGTCCCCAATACAAAAATAGTTGCAAATTTTGACAAATCCTTAAAAAAAGAAACCAAACAAAATTCCCCCACATCTGCACTAGGTGTAACTACTCCCAGCATAAACATAACCATAGCGAGCCTGCATCCTTCAAGGTATTAAAGAAGAAATTATTGAAAAACATGACAGCCCTTATTCAATACTACTAATGTGGTTGGATATATATGAAGATTCAAACCACACATGTAAAAGTTTAACACCGCAAACCAAGAGTGTGGATAAATGAATGTGTCAGTTTCCCTCTCTAATTCATTATTTTTTAAATAATTACAAAAATCAGGAAATATTAAGAATTTTGGAAATTTTGATAGATTCTTACAATTCAAAATGCTTTCCTAGATATTAAAGGTTACTATGTAGCAAAATCTTCCTTTATATAAAGCTTGAAAGAGAACAGCAAATAATATTATGGCACCTCAAAGACTAACAAGTTTCACGTGGCATAAGCTTTCATGGGCTGCTGTCTGCTTCATTAGACTGAAGCAAGAATCACACAAATGTTGAGATGGAAGGGAGCCCAAGAGTCACCTAGACCAGCTCCATGCTGGTGCAGGGAATCCACTGCTAAAATATCCCTGAGAGATTTTTTGTAAGCTATTCCCACTTCTTGTGCTCTTAGTTTCTCCAAAGAATGCATTTTTGTACACAATTAGCACTAATATATGCATTCTTCCTATGCAGCGTGTGACAAGAAAATTGCATTGTGCCGTTGGGAGAAGTACAAAAACCAAAGGCTCATTGTATTCCTGTTCCTGCATTAATTCAGGAATTGTGAATATAGTTGGTTTGTATTAAAATGCCCACAGAACAAACTTGCTCCATTCCTCATTAGGTCACATGCAGTTCCCAAATGGTTTACAATGATGAGATTGTCGTTTGCTGAAAGCAATGGCTATGGGTCTATCAAGAGACAACTTGAAACCGATCGACCCAGTTCCTCTGCGACCTGACAGCAAATCTTGCTCTCGAGCCCCCATCCCTTGTCAGGGAAGGCCCTGATCTTAAGTCCATGGAGTTTGCTTGTTTCTTAGGATGTAATAAAGGAGGAAGGCTCTGTATCACGTGAAGCATATGAGGGAATGTGATCGCGATGGATGTAGCCCATAGATTTGTTTGAAGCTAGAAAGATAGAAATGCTTGATTCTCCGTGTTAAAAACAATACAAAACTGCACTGCAAAGTCAGAGCTTATTTCCTTTAATGTGGTGTGTTGATCTTGTCCTTGATAGAGAGCAGAACAAGGGGACAGGGAAATGTGATAGCTGCCACCCTCCCCTTAAGCTCTCTGTGCCCTTGTATGGAAGGCTCTGTGCTCTTATTCTTAAGCAGAAAGGGTGTTGCGAGGGACGATGCTGACAGTGTGCGTTTGCAGATGCCACCATATGGGTCTGGAAGGAAGGGAGGGGGGAAACTAGTTGCACTGATGATTCCCTGCACATGTAGGAGACAGTTTGCATTGTTGGCACTGTCCCTACACAGAAACAAGCACAGCTTAGCAAAGTTAAGCAGATGGCGCTAGATCTGGTGCCAGGGAACCACTGAATTAAAGGTTATACCCACCAGGTTTGATGCCGTGCCAGTTTGAATTGGTACAGAAGCTTCGGCCCACCTGCTTATTGGCCTCATGACATCTGGCATCTTTATTTATTTATTTCTTGATTGCGCTAAATGCAGTAAGAGGGAGGGAAAATGTTGTTTTAAAAGCTACTTACTTGCAAATGGGATTATAAAACTCCCAAACATGAAAAACAAGAAGATTGGACTCAGCATAAGCTAAATTTGTAGCTGTACATTCATAATGTCCTGATGAGGTTTGGGAGAGAAAATGTGTTTTTGGGTTTTGCTTTGCTTTAAAAAAAAAGGAAAGCATTGAGCAGGATCTTATCATAGAGTACTGTATTGGCCAGAATAGTGTGTGGCATAGCAGGAGTGATGGCTGCACATTGTCAAGAGTTTGTGCTTCAGATTTGGGTTGTGTGCAACTTCCACACAATGAAGTAAAGTTGCATGCAACCCAAAACTGAAGTGTATACTCTTTAACAGAAATAATCACAAGCCAACAAGCTAATTGGAACTTATGGTGACCTTTCCATAATTGTCTAAATACAGACAACTTGCCAAAGGCTACAGATCCTGATTCTTCTTCCAGGAGGCACAACAAGAAATCCAACTCCCAACCTCTGGCTCCATAGCCAGGGACCCAGCTCACTGAGCTATCCAGCCAGCTCCGTAATAATTATGTGCCATCAAAGAGATTCTGACTTATGATGACCCTTTCCTGGTTTCCTAGTTATACAACAGTCAGAAGTGGTTTATCTTTCCTTTCTTCTGGGGGCATGCTGAGGCTGTATAGCTTGCCCAAGGTTATACAGTCTAGAGGCTCTCTTACAAGGCACTGTGGGGAATCGAACTTACAGCCTTTGACTCCATAGCCAGAGACCTAACTCACTGAGCTATCCAGCTGTCCAGTGGTTTAATTAGTGGCAATCTGCCACAGCTAGTAGGATTTTGTTATATTGGCTTGGTAGGCTACAAGTCAAATAGTAGGTGTAGCAGAAGTCTGTTTATAGCTGAGCACTACAAATACATGTACTAGTCAAATGCAGATGTATCACAGTGCAAAACTAACAGCAAATAGCTTCATCACAGGAATTGGGCAAAAAAATGTCTATTCAAGCCAAGAGAACCAGGGCAGACTAGTGAACTGAGCAAGGCTTGGCTCCTTCATCCCAAATTTGGGGGGCGAGGGCTGTCCTAGTTACAATCCCCCAGTGGAGGTAATATAAAGGTAAAGGTTCCCCTTGACAATTTTTGTCCAGTTGTGTCCGACTCTAGGGGGCGGCACTCATCCCGCTCTTCAAGCCATAGAAGACAATCTTCTATGTCCGAAGACAATCTTTCCGTGGTCACATGGCCAGTGTGATTTAGACACGGAACGCTGTTTACCTTCCCACCGAGATGGTACCTATTTATCTACTCGCATTTGCATGCTTTCGAACCGCTAGGTTGGCGGGAGCTGGGACAAGCAACAGGCGCTCACTCCGTCGCGTGGATTCGATCTTACGGCTGCTGGAGGTAATATAACTCGATAGATATCTAGAAACAATCTAGTAAATCTGAATGGCTAGTGTCTCTTTTTCTGGGCATAGATGAAGTCCTGGCATAATTGCAAAGCTGACATTCTGCAACCGTTAAGGCAGATTAAAGGGAAGCAACGTTTAGCTTCCATTGACTTCATTCTCTACAGAGTGTCTCTAGATGCATGCAGGGCATGTCATCAGCACTGCACTTACTAAGTAACAATTTCTATTACATTCCTTTTTGGTTGTGTTCCTGTATCATCACAGTTCTAGCTTTTGGAAGTCTAGGAAAATATAGTGAAAAACAGTGTGCTACAAATATGCACGAACCCTTCCAAGCATTTGCTGCCAATCCCTGGTCTTTCTGGAAATGATCAAGTCCAGGTTTAGGAAAGACATTAATCTATTGTTGTTATGTATTATGAATTGCTAAGTATGAGTTTGAAGTAGTGGTTTTAACAGTGTCATCCCCCAGAGAGTTTCCATGAGGAAGCGGGGTTTTTGAACCAAGGTTTCCTGAGTCCTAGTCCATCACTCTCTCCATTTTACCAATGGGCTCTCAAACTCTCCTTAGTAATTGCATTTTCATAAACTAAAGTCACCTGGAAGAGCATCTCTTCGATGTTTATTATTTTGGGGCCTGTTCTTTTGGTTTGGGAGCAAGGCGTCCTGGAGTCATAAGAATCCCTTCTTCGTGCCTATTAGGGCCACCAAAATTATTCTTGTGCCATATTCAGTTATGCTGCCATCAGGAATGGAACTGTTTATATATCTTGTCTGCTAGGAATTTCAGCCTCGGCTTTCTTCTTGGTGTGAAGTGAAAGTGCCCAGCTGTATTTTGGCAATGACTGCTGCCATTAAAACCAAGCTGGAGTTTATATTTGCAGCAATAGCCAGACTCATCTAGAATATGTTGACTTGAAATAGGATCTATACCATATTGCTTTTGCTTTGAAGAAGGCACCAAGCAACCTGAATGACTGTTGGAGGATCACTGAAGATTTGCTAAGTATTGGAAAAACAATGACACACTTTGGATGTCATTTTAATGTCAAATGTTAGGGATCTGGTGAGGGAGAAAAAGGATTAGCACAGCGAAAAGATGCCTTCTTTAAAGCAAATATATCAAAACATTCCTACAGTGGTTAAAATGATGTTTAAATCACAAAAGAACAGCAACAACTATTATATTTGCTTCAAGCTACATTTCCTTGACAAATGACAATGTGCAGAAAAAGCAATAGACTAAGTATTTTATGCCAAGTTAATATTTACATTTCTTCTTCCACAAGACAATGAGATCTTAGGGGAAAACATATACATTCCTAGTTTACTGTAAATCATTTTAGTTGTGCTTACTACATATTTCAACTCTTGCATCACAATTCCTCCATGTAAGAGAAGCTTTTATGAATTCATCTACCAAAAAGCAGGTTAAGATTCTTCTGTTAATATTTGTACTTTGAAAACACAAAATATACTCGACAGTTTTGTGTATTACAACTCACTTATTTCCTTCCCTTGATCTTTTAAATCCAGTATCTTTTTTTCTCTGTGGTTTTTCCACTGATTAAAGAAGTATGATAGACAGACAGCAATTTTCCATATAGTCCTTGCGTGGCTGAGACTATATCAAAAGTGGCCTATGATCAATCTCCAGTGCAAATCAGTATGATATCCCCATTGCTAATCACAAAAGGCTAAAAATGAGATTGAATGATTTTGGCTGAGCATCAAGTAGCTGCTGCCCTAAACTACTATGATGTGTTGCTCAAGGATGTTGTGAAAAACATTAGGCTGATAGTCATCCAGATTTCAGGAGTGGGATGACAGAGAGACATTGGAGGACAGAGCTTCATCTGTATCACACTTCCTGTTCTGCACTCTGGGCCATCCTGCTCCACTCAGGAGGGGTAGAAGTTCTTAGAAAATTGGACTAACATTCCCAGGATTTCCGTGTTCAGCATGTTGATGGGCAGATTCTGGGAATTGTACCCCCTCCCCCAGAAACCCCTTTCAGAATCTGGGTGGAGGCAGCTAGCACTGAAATAAAATTCAGACCCCAGTCTGGATAGCTTCTGTACATGGAAGAGTTTGTCCATCACCTCAGGCAGCAAAACCTTTTGGGCTCAACAAGCCTATGGCCACTTAATGAGTTTATAATGAAATGAAGTTTGCTTTGGCAATGTTGCATCTCTTTCCAACTTTTGTTCCTACTCTTAATTATTTTGAGAGTGAACATGCCCTTTCAAATATCCAGAAGGGTGTTTATTCTCCTTTCTCTTATGTAGGTTTAGATATGGTGAATGGCATACACAACATCCTGTAGAGACACCAGATGGCTATCTTTTAAAGAAAGAAAAGAAAAAATACGGTGGAGTGAGAGACTTGTCAGTTTGTCTGGATCAGCATCCGTTGTTTGATGATCAAATAGCATTATTTGTTAGGCCATTTCTTTCATCTCTTTTCTTCCAAGCAAGATATTGTAACTGTTATCGCTTAAAATGCAGAAGTCGTTTTCTACAGCCTCTCACACAAAAACAAATGCAAACCGCATGATTTCTAGTGCCAGGCTTTCATCTTGAATATATTCATAACACACTATAGAGATATAGATACAACGTAGGCCAAGCTAGTTGTGGTGAACCCTCCATACAAGAACTGATAGCCTTTCCCTTCAAACTGACTTGAAAAAGCCAGAACATGGCTTGTTGATAGAACATTATGATGTGCCAACCTTCCATTACGAGAAACCAACATTTCAAGAGGCATCAGTGTCCCCATTCAAAAGCATGCCAGAAAAAAAAAATGAAATGAAATCTTCAACTATCTGCATACCTGTCCACATCATGGAGAGAATAATGCTGTACCTGACTGCTATGTAGCCATTAAAGGTGAGAATAAAACAAAAAACAAGCAATGAGCTTTCAATGATAAATCATCTTCTTCAAGCAACAAGGCACTCCAAAGTCCTGTGGCTAGATAAGTAATCTATCAGTTTTGCTTTTCCTTGCATTTATTTTAAAAAATAATATTTTCATTGAATTTATAAAGAGGTTTGTGTACTTTGGAAAGGTTATAGGAAATACCAAAATAAGGAGATCCCCTTTGGTCCCTTCTCCTTGGTCATGGCTAGGCATGGGGATGAATTAAAAAACGGATCACAATATTCATCAGAAATCACTGATTCGTTAAGTAGTCATCCTTTCATATTTGTGGGTTCCAGAGACCCCGACAAATATGAAGGGATGAATATTTCCCCATTTTTATTCATCCCCCATAGGAAGAGAGGGCCTTCCCTCTCTTCCTGTGGCTTTCCCATTCTGTGTACTGCCACTGCCACCCCGATCAGCTGATTGGTGGGCCGATAGGCAGCAATCCCCCCACATCCACCCCCACAGCCTATCCCCGCCCCCCTCCTTTCCCTACCTTAGCTGCCGACCCCCCTGACCCCCAGCCTGCCTTAAGGCAGTGGTCTCCAAGCTTGGGCCTCCAGATGTTCTTGGACTTCAACTCCCAGAAATCCTAGCCAGCAGGGGTGGTGGTGAAGGCTTCTGGGAATTGTAGTCCAAGAACATCTGGAGGCCCAAGGTTGGGGACCACTGCCTTAAGGGAATCCCAAGATGGCAGCTGCAGCTTCCCTACCCTAAATGAATCTGCAGCCACCTTCTTTGCAAAGGGCAGTCAGTGTCCCTTTCTACAGGCTGTGGCTGCGGAGGCCTGCTGGAGATGGCAGCAGCAGTGGTTACAGTGGGGGGAGTGCGGGGGGCAGCATGGTGGGGACGGTGGCACAGCACAGGGCAGTGGGGGGTCAGGTAACCCCCCCATGGATTTTTTTGTAGTAACCCCCACAAATTAACGAATAAATTCATGCTTTGTCAGTTCATGGAGGGAGCTTCATTAACTTTGACAAATCACGAAGCAAAACAACTTGCCAAAATGGTGAGTCATCCCCATCTGTGAGTGGACAACTACCTTCATGACTCATAAACCTTCTTATTGCCCTAGCTGTGCCAACAGTGGTCCAGAGCCTGGAAAAAAATCCTGTTTACAAATTCTCACCTGCCTTGTCTTTATGCTTCTGAGACATGTCAAGAATCTACCTGATTTCAAATTCATGACCCTGAATTTTCAGAGGATAAGATGTTGCTCACCTGGCAACCTCAGAAGGAAGTGATCTCCCCTCTATTATGCATCCTCCCACAAGTCTTTCTGCTTTGGCAAGGGATTAGACCTACTAAATCTTGTGGTTCCTACTAGTTGTACAATTCCAGGATTCTTTGACCCCACAAAATCTGTTCTAGAGAGCTGGAAATACCTACTGTTCTAGTTTCTGGATAACAACGAGCATTGCAGGGAGAAAGAAAAGGAGCAAGTTTTGATCTAGGCCATATACAGGTAAAAGAGAGAAAGTACCCCAAGGAACTCCATTATTCACAACTGTGTGGTGTTCACAGTTGTGTGCAGGAGTATGTAGGCAACAAATCCAGTCGCGTCCATTAACACTATGTCCTGAATAAATGGAGTGTCAGAGAAACATTGAGCAAACATGATTTTTGTTCCAGGAATGAATTTTAGGTTCTTCAACCCTCTAAGAAGTTTGAACAGAGCTCAAACTGTGTAATATTCATTTAGGCTTGAAGGCAATGGTTTCTTCACCTACCCTTGATGTTAAATTAGCAGAGTGAAAGTAGGAATTTTGTGTTCTCTCATCTATTGTTGCAATTGTAAATTTACCTGTCTGTCTGTCTATCTACCACTTTTCCCAGCATGATTGTCTTTTCCAGAGGATCCTGTCTTATCATGATGTGCCCAAAGTGGGATAGCCTCAGCTTCATATAGATATATACACACACACTCCCAGGCTGGCTCTACTCATAGGAAGCACAGCTGGCAATCGAACTCCCAACCTCTGCCTCTGCAGTCAGACATCTAACCCACTGAGCTATCCAGCCAGCTAATATATAATAATAATCTTAGAACTAAAGAGCTGGAAGGGACCCCCTGTATCCTTGAGTCCAGCCCCTGTCAAGGAGAGACAGTGGGGAATTGAACTACCAACCTCTAGCTCCACAGCCGGACACCTAAACCACTGAGCTATCCAGCAGTTACATTTACACACTTCCTCATCTATACCCACATATGTTGGCTAACTGACAATAACATTTCAGACTTCTGATGAATTGGGCTCCATGTCATGTAGGCTTATGCCACAATAAATCTGTTAGTCCTAAAGAGACAGCAAGGGGTATCTGTTGTTGTTGTTGTTGTTGTTGTTGTTGTTGTTGTTGTTGTTGTTGTTGTTGTTGTTGTTGTCGTCGTCGTCGTCGTCGTCGTCGTCAGTCGATATGCCTGTTACCTTGATCATTTTACAGGGACAAGTATTGTGCTTCAGTTCTTGTTACCCAGAATGTAATTTCTAGTAATAAACTGCAAGGCAGAGTAACTCTGACAATAAGAATTTAACTCCTTTTACGAAGGTTATGGTCAGATATATATACAAAAATAAATGAAATGGTGTACTTATATATATATTTATAAGTACACAGTTTCTTCAATTATTTTTGTAGGTTGGATTTAATACTGCAAGTTACAGAGTGCAAGTTTTTATAGACTTTCTTTACAATTGGAATGGCAGACAAATAAAAGGGAACATAAAAAGGGTCATTTGTTTTTGAAAGTTTTATGGCAGCATTTACAGATAGTCCAGAGAAGTGTAAAAATAAAACTTGTGCCCATATTAGGACTACCATATATTTCAGTTTTTTCTTGTTCAAATCAATGGGTAGAAATTTTTAGAAAAGAGAATAAAGAGGGAAGGTCTAGTTTTCCCAACACTTACTAATTGGTAACCTAGGGTTGTTTTTTTGTCTTCCTAATCTCTTTGTTGACTTTGCTAAGAGTTTTAGAGCTTGGAGATATTATCCTTTTGGACTACAACTCCCAGTATCCTCACCTGGCATGGCTGTTTAGATCTGCATGATGAGCACCGCCCCCTAGAGTCGAACACGACTGGACAAAAAAAATTGTCAAGGGGAACCTTTACCTTTACCTTTGACTATCAATCTATTCAGCAGTAAGCAACCATTCCTTTTCCTAATCCAAAGAGACCCACACCTCTCTGCTCCTTTCCCCCCTTCTCTTTTGTTTGTTGGAGTCAGTAGTCTGTTGAGGAACATTGCTGAGAACAGTCATGTTTGTTGTCAGATTCCTGTTTTATCTGTTCAGCTGTAAGCAAATTAAACCTTTTATTCTTTCCACTTAAAATATCTCATAGTAAGTTATTGAGACTTTAAGTACCAGTTGATGAGAAAAGGGGGTGGTCTGCTCTGGGGAACTTTAAGCTATTCTGCTATGTGAATCCCTGCACTTCTGTTGCACAGGTAGAGGAATTTAACCAGATATTAAAAGCTCTGCAACACAAACATGAAGAAAAGGCTTGCTTCAAATATAAGAGGAGGGGGAAAAGTTAGCAGCAAAGGATGTCAACCCACTCCCACTGATACCCAGCATTAGTGAATGCAAGACTGCTGTTTTTCCAACAATAATAATGGCTGCCAACTTAGATGGTTTTAAAAGACTCAGAATCCTGCACAGCAGTTAAGCTCACATTACTCAAATTGTACAGGCAGTTTTCACTCATTGAAATTCCTGCAATGACATACCCAGTACCTCTTTCCTTGAGAGGTTTTTTCTTCGCTCAGCAGATGCTCTTTTCTCTCTTCCCACAAGTCAAGGCAAGCATTTATTTGTTGAGGGGAAACTGGAAGCTCCTAGCCCACTTGCTGATGCCAGAAGGACCTCAGGGAGTTACAGCTATCATTGGTTGCTACATCAGAGTGCTATCTGCCTGAGCACTTGAGTAAATACTGTGGCAGAGCATTGCTCTCTGCCACCATTGTCACAGAGGATTCTGGCCATGAAGGATAAGGCACTCAGTTATTATCCAACAACATGTTGCCTTCAGTTTCAGAGGCATACCTCCAAAGAACAGCAGCTGAAGAACATGAATGGCAGGATTTTGATACCCCCATGTCCTACTTATGGACCTCCATAGGCATCCACTGGGATGCTGTATTAATTAATTTTAATTTTAATCTTTTTAATCTTTTCATGTTTTAATCTTTTGATTTTATTTTAAATCATATACTGTTTAATTTATCTTTTAATATTTAACTTAATTGTGTTGTAAATTGTGTTAATGTTAATGTTGTAAACCGCTTTGGGTCCCTTGTTGGGAGAAATGTGCCATATAAATAAAACTAATAAACTAATAAGGCCAGATTGCTCTCTGCTCATGCTCAGAATTTTTTTTGTTTGATTCCCTTCTGTAAACACATGCACAGTGTAGACAGCTAAGACATTCTGGGGTTGACTTCTGGCTCTAATTAAACTTGAGTTATATATTTGAAAAATGTGGCTTAATGCCATATATGATATATAACAGGGAAAACACCTGCAGTATTCTAAAGGGCAAGCTCTCTAAGTGAGCGTTTCCGCTCTTCCCTCTTTTTTTGCTTAATATAAAAGAGCAGAGTAATATATATTTTGATGGTCAATTAATTGTAAAGGCTTACTACTAAAAGATTTGCTTGAGGTTCAGCAGCATAATAATCTGTTGGGCATTTGCTATTAATCATGGTTGTTGGCTCCTGTCTCTACTAATTAGTAGACTAACTTATTATTAACTCTCTTAAAGATTATATGAGATCTGGGCTGTGTTACAGAATTGCTGGGGGAATGAAAACACTGGAACATTTTATCGCACACCTACATAGCAGATTGTCAAGAGTTTTTGGACAGTTCTAATCTCCATCTGACAAGATGGGATATGTATCTCTCAGCATCCTTTCTACCCGTCCATAATTATAAATGAGGAGTCTTTATTGTGCAGCCTTCTAATATGTCACATCAGTCATTTCTGGCACACTGAATAAAGGTCTCCGAGCTCAATAATTCAAAGTGACTGGTACAGTAGTAAGTGAAGTTTTAAACAACAGTAGACAAGTTGATTAGAGCCTTTGGAGATGCTTTCTCAGAATAAAAGGGTAACCTTTGCGAACTTTGAATACAAAGCTTTCAAATGAATTTCATATGAAATATGGGGGCACAGAGAGGCACCATTCAGGGGGAGCTGATTAATTGAGTCACAGCACTTTGTAAACCTTGACAATGCTGAAGAAAGTATTGATATGCTGTGTAGCCACACCACGATGACAAGATTGACAGAAAAGGCAAGGGGTGAGAGGCACAAAAGAGGCTCTGTTGAACACCTCTGGAGATACTGAGGGTGGGTGAAACATAAAAGCTGGGATTTACAGATATTACACTGCTGAACAGTCTTCCTGTACACAGATGGAAGGGGGTGGGGAAATCCTATTTGGATTCAATAAGTGGTTTAAGATGTTCAAATGGAGATTTCTGGAAGGAGGCAAGCATTAAGAGCCACCTGGAGCATGTAGTAGAGATTCTATCCATCAATACAGAAAACTGGGCTGAAATTATAAAGAGTGCTGCTTTTCATCATATTTCTTTAAGTGCGTACATTTCTCCTGTCAACATATCTGTGGAGGGAGTAAAAATGCCAACAACAAATACAAATGTTACCCATTAGCTCATAGTCATACTCCTGACAGGAGAAGCTAGAATCCTGCCACTCCAGTAAACAATGCATATTTA
Source organism: Pogona vitticeps (assembly GCF_051106095.1). Taxonomy (NCBI): domain Eukaryota; kingdom Metazoa; phylum Chordata; class Lepidosauria; order Squamata; family Agamidae; genus Pogona; species Pogona vitticeps. The sequence continues at coordinate 211,572,862 of NC_135786.1, read as the reverse complement.
TTAATTTAGTGGCACTGTGCTTAACATTTTCCAGCTGCAACTTCAAGGCAGATTGTCTGAGTTTCTAGACAGTTCTGATATCTGTCTGACAAGATGGGACATGCATTTCTCAATTTGTGATTATTTCTGTCTCCTGGAAAAAACTACCCTATGCTTTTAAAAAAATCTTACATGGAATCACTGTGTTCCTAGATCACATCTCCTTGGTGCCATTCTTTATCAACTGCTTCCACCCATCTTTCATCTAGTTTCATCATAAGAACAATCAGGGATTCACATGGCATATGGGGTTTCCTAGCCAATCAAAACCAGCTATGCAATGATATCACTAAGTGCCACGGCAAGTGAAGTGAAGAGACTCATTACATGCCTCCATCAGCTGAATAGACCTCTCCCCCTGCCCCACAGGAGTCATGAAAAACCATCTGCTCATCATGTGAGAAGCAGCTCAAAGTGAAGGCAAGTGGTGGCCAAGGGTTTAAAATTTTCAAAGGAATGTTCTGGAGCAAAAACAATGATGAGTCTTGTGGGACCTCAAAGAGTAACAAGTTTTATTCGGCATAAGCTTGCATGGACTGTAGCCCATGTTTGTCTTGGAAGACATTGGCTGCAGTCTACAAAAAAATGTGAACTGCTGGTGAATGAAGAGAGTTTGGCAGAGAGAGCCTCCAGAAAATCCAAAAAGGAGAGGTGTTTGTGGGCACCAACAAAAATATTGATATTACTTGATAAGGCCTTGATAGTATCGCACTATCGATATTGACAGCTGTTCAAGAGAGAGAGGGAGCAAGGGGGGAAAAACAGAGAGAGATGACACACAGACAAGAAGATAGGGCAGCAGTCTTGGCTCAGCAGAGTTTAGTTCAGCTTCTGGATCAAAAGTTCCCCAAAAGCCTGGGTCTCGTAATTATGGTTTAAACAGAGCAAAACAAAACATCGAAAGATTATGTAAAGTGCTCCATGAAAGTGAAATGATTCCAAGTTAGCTTAACCCTAGCTCTTGAATGCCATTCCAGAGAAGAAAGGCTCACAGTTTATCCCCAAAGCATTCATGCTCAGACATCAGCATCTCTGGGCAGAACCATAGGAGTGGAAGCATCAGCTAAGATTCCTCTCAAGATGAAATGACATAACTCTGGTGCAGAGCTTAGAAAAGCTTCTTGATCCAAGTGCAGTTCCCAGAATCCCCTTGCCAGCATAACCAGGGCCCCTGCTGGTGTGTGTGTGTGTGTGTGTGTGTGTGTGTGTGTGTGTGTGTGTGTGTGTGTGTGTGTGTGTGTGTGTGTGTGTGTGTGTGTGTGTGCATGCATGCATGCGTGCACGTGCATGCGTGTGTGTGTGTGTGTGTGTGTGTGCGCAAACTTTTGTAAAAAAAAGAGGAACTTTGTAAGCCCCATTTTCTTGGTGATTGAATGAGGTGCATGAGTAGCAAAGGCATAGAGGAGGTGGATTTGGTTTATATTAACAGCTGTTCTATGCCAGGGAAGGGAAGTGGCCCCCACAATACAGAATAACCAAGCAATCAGGACCTTATCTGCTTACACTGATTTGTAAATACAGTGAGCCATGTCTGAGGAAATTTGCAGCCAATAGTACTGTTAAGCCTGTTAGAGTCAGTGGTATATAAATGTATTAGAAAGAAAGGAAGGAAGAAAGAAAGGAAGGAAGAAAGGAAGAAAGGAAGGAAGAAAGAAAGAAAGAAAGAAAGAAAGAAAGAAAGAAAGAAAGAAAGAAAGAAAGAAAGAAAGAAAGAAAGAAAGAAAGAAAGAAAGAAAGAAAGAAAGAAAGAAATAGTTTTATCACTCCTGTCTGTTTCCTGTTGACATGAATTCTAGAAAGGGATTACAAGCACTCAAAGCAGGTCAGTTTGACTTGATGCATGCAAAGCCTCCAAGTGTACCAGCAAGTAGAAATCTGTGAAGGATGCTTTCCTTAGACAAAAATGAAAACAAAAAATGTTGTAGCACCTTCAAGAGTAGTTGTTATGTTTCATTGTGAGCTTTCATGGATACATACTTACTCTCCCTCTCTGTTTTTAATTTTTTTAAGGTTGTGATGCAATTGTCAAAGGACATAACCAGTCCTCATCTCTGTATATGTAGCTGGCTGGATAGCTCAGTAGTTTAGGTATCTGGCTGAAGAGACAGATATTGGGAATTTGATTCCCCACTGTGTCTTCTGTGTGTAGAGCCAGTCTGTGCGGCCTTGGGCAAGCTGCACAGTTCTACGGTGCCTCCAGAAGAATGGAATGCTAAATCACTTCTGAGTATTTTCTATCTGGGAAACCTTAAGAAAAGGGTTGCCATATGTCAGAATTGACTTTACAGCACATGAAGAAATAGAAGAAATATAAGCAAAAGAGACAAAACAAGAAAAGAACAAATCAAATGCAAGCCCAATCTTCAGTGGAGCCATATGGGGTTCTTTGCAAGCAAAGAAATCCATTTGTTAAGGTGTTCCTTGAACAAGCCACATTGTACATATAGGGACAGCTTGTGCTATTCAATTGCATGCCTGTGTTGTGGGTGGTAAGGAATAAAACCATTCCAAGAAAAAGTTATGGGAGGCTCTCTGGTATACAGACACACAATACCACCTACTGCTCCACAGCAGTTAGACAGGATGTGCTTGCTTGGAACATAGTGTGTTCTTCCTTTTGACTGCCACGTCCCTGCCTGCTCTTCTTAGACTTTCATGCTTAGAGCCAATTAATCTACCCACTATTATTACTCCCACTGATATTGATTCTCTATCAAGGAACAGTCATAGGACTTGATAGAATTTAGTGCAGAACACCCTAAATGGCCTCCATTTCTAAAATTCAGGGACAGTTTCTATGTACAGTATTTCCTTCCCATTCCTATTTGTGTGTGTGTGTGTGTGTGTGTGTGTGTGTGTGTGTGTGTGTGTGTGTGTGTGTGTGTGTGTGTGTGTGTGTGTGTGAGAGAGAGAGAGAGAGAGAGAGAGAGAGAGAGACATAACTATCTCTTTATCTATAAGAGATGATTGCCTCATTAGTATCTATACATCTAGTTAGTTAGCTATGTGCCATTCAGTTGGAACCATCTTATAGTGATCCTAATAAGGCTTTCAAGGTAAGTGAGATATTTAATGAATAGTTTTACCAGTTCCATTCCCCCAGTTAGTTTCCACAGCCAAGTAGGGATTTTAACCCTGGTCCCCAGAGTCCTTGTCTGTCACTCTGTTGATTACGCCATACTGAATATCTATATATCTAGGTCTGTCTAAAGAGAAACAGGAGGGAGAGAAAGTGGGAGAGAAAAGAAGAGGGGGAAGTAGCTTAATGGGAAACCTACAGTTGATATTGTTCCATTCTAAGAACGGAACTATCAGTGGACCTTACAGAACTGTTGAGCTAACAAAGCCCATTCACTTGATGGGTTGACTTGAGATTAACACTAGGATTAAGTTCAATCATGATTTTAGTATATCCTTCAATTGGAATGAAATTCTTCCCTAAATCAATAATGAAAGATACTCTTACCATGGAGAAAAACCTCTTATACTTGCCTGCCATGTTTCTATGAACAATGAAGAACTTCTTGAGAAAAGCTCCTGAGCAGAGGTGGACTAAGTTGTCCATTTTAATTCTTCTCACAATAATTTCTGTTGTTTTGTTTGATAAATTTCAAGTTCTTCCATTCCAAACTTTGTGAATATTGGCAGATTCTGATCAAAAGGAAATTGAAGCAAAATTCTCGGTCATCCTTTTACAAAGTTTATGTCCAGAGTTCACAGGGTACATTATTTAGCAGTTTGAGATGGGAAGAAAAGCAAAATAAAACAGAAAAGCAAAGAAAGTAGGGTGACCAGGTTTCGAGGAATTGCTGTGCTTCTCTGGATTTCCAGGGAGAAATCTCACAACAAGTACTGCAGAGAAGGAGAAAGTGTGATTTTTGTATGTGAGGAATGTGTAATGTCTGGGCCCTCAGTTTACCTATTCCAGATGCCAGAGCTAAGTGATGATCATGAAGGAATTTATATGTGTGAAGTTTGCTTCCCTTACAACCTTCACCTATTGCATCTCTGGGACAAGAACCCATACTGTAACATCACAAATATCCACTCTGTGCTATTAGGTTTTGGTTCTGAAATCATATGGAAAAGGAAGGCTGCGGACATGGCAACCTTGAGGAGAGGTTTTCCTTTTCTAGTTTTTCTGCTGAGAAGAAATTGGTGCACACAAATGGGAAACTAGTACAAGACTGTTGTTGCTTTCAGTTCTGCAGCTACAGAATTTAAAACCTTGCAAGTTGTAGAATTTGTCAAAATACAAACGTAAAAGAAATGGAGGAGGGAGGGTGGGAGAGTGAGGAAGAGTGGGTGGGAGCTGCAAAAGAGGCTTTAAGCTGAAATTACTCAAATAGTATATCAGTGTTTCTCTGCTTTTTAAACTTTGGTACTGAATTCCAAGCTTCTCTTTTTGTGAGGAGAAAATTGCTGGGATTTTTCTCTCTGTTAATGCTTCTGTCATGCCGTGACTTGTTCCACATGGCTTCTTTTTTCATGTGGTATTTTTAGCTGTCAGCTTTATCACATGGACTTACCTGTGAGCACAGCTCATATGGAAAACCCCTTTCCTTCTCCCACCAGACATGTACTGCAGGCCTTTAAAAACACTCAGGAAAAATGTATATTATTTGGTGAAAAAAAGAATCTCCAGGAAGAATCATGAGCTCACTTTGTTTCTCAAACATCTCTGGTTTTTCTTAGTTATTTCACTGTAATGTCTACATTTCCTTTAAGACAGCTTTAATTCATGAATCATTCAGAGGAACAGTTCAAAATTTATCTCTTTGTAGCCATAAATATGTGAATTCTCTAGGGCGTCAAGGCCATAAGACTGCTTAGCTTGGAGACAGCTCTTGTCGTGGTTTTTACTACTTACATATATTCTTACAGGAAACCTTGTCTGGTTTTGCTATTCTTAAATTAAATGCATGAGAAAAGACTGGCACTGGTTTCTGTTTCTGGTAAAGTTATCAAAAGCTTTAGAAATCCCATTGTCTGAAGAGGCAAATAACCTTTTGCACAGCACATCATATTATGAAAGCTCAAGACATTTTGCCACCTGAGGCAGCATAGCAGATGGTGCTTTCCTTCCCTGTTCATTGAGCAGTGGACCCAAGTATAATGCATTATTTTGGCTCCTGAGTCAGATAATTCTGCAAGTGGCTCTCCCTCTGAGTAAAAACTCAGTAATATGTAACAGTTTGCTATTTTTTCAAATATTCAAGTCCAGCTACTTGCCTCCCTCTACCTGATGGCAAGGAAGGATATTTATTTATTTATTTATTTATTTATTTATTTATTTATTTATTTATTTATTTATTTATTTATTTATACCCCACCTATCTGGGCTACTAGACCACTCTAGGTGGCTAAATTAATGTTTTCTAAGGTTTCCTTTCATTTTCCTCACAACCTGTGAAACAAGTCTTAAGTGAGGGAAAGCGGGAGATCATATACTGTATGTGGCTGATTTGTGCAAAAAATGGAGACCATGTCTGTAAGTCTACGAGATTTCAGCAGGAATGTGAATGAAAGAACCTTATGGGGGTTAATAATTCTTAGGGTCACCATAAGTCAGAAGCGACTTGATAGCACACAACAAACCAATTGAAAACTGTTGCTGGTGTAAGGAAATCAATGAAAAGTTCAGCTGTGAGAGAAATCAGCATAGGCCTTGGCTCTCAAGTACAAACCTATGCACTTGACATGCAATAGTAAATGTCCATGAACATTTTTATGGCAGTTCACAGCTGATATTTTTGTCAATGGACTTAAAAGTTGTGAGCGTAATAAGATTCTGGTCTAAGATTCAGATATAGTCATGTGTCCATAACAACTGGCAAAAAGGAATAAACAGATTATATCCATTCCATGTTGTTCTTGTTCCATGGGTTTGTCCTGTCTTTATTCCACTCCTCCTCAATTTAAAAAGGTTTAAATTCTATTCTGGAACTGATGTATATGGTGTGTTGTTGGTCACACCTCTTACTTCATACCATCCTATGGGAATTACATAGTCTTGTATTGGGATCATGGTTAGAAAGGAGCTATCCTTGCTCCCTTCCTCCATGTGGGCAGTAGCACGTCTGAAGAGGAGAGGCTCCTGCTTGTGTGTAGATTCTATGTGCAAGCAAGAATCCAGATTTTTCTACATGTGCGCAAGAGTTTGTCTTCTTCAGGCTCCTTGCTGCTTGCATGGAAAAAGATGCTGATAACACTAGGTACAAAAATGCTGAAATAAGCCTTAAAACATGCAAAAACCCTCAGTGGTTCTTAAACTTTTTGAAAGAAATTCCCCCTTTAGCCATTGAGGAAGTTATCATGGCCCCCTCCCTGTGGTGGCACTGTGGCAAAGGAGGAATCTAGGTCCCAGTTCCAGTATGATGGTCGCCTCAATATTTCTTTTTTGTAACACATTACTGATTTACACATGTAGTTAGTACATCACAGAAGTTAGTACATGTCAGACTCCTTTGTCCCTTTAGCTCCATATTTCCAACTCTGACTGGCAGACATTCTTCAGGATTTCAAGCAGAATACTTCCCTAACTTATTCCTCAGATGCTGGCGCTTGAACCTGATACCTTCTGGATGTAGAGTACATACAGCATCACTATGCTATGATCCTTCCCCAATGTATACTGATATGGCATTTCTTAGTGGTCTACTGACCAAATACTGATCAATCCAGCTTAGCTTCCATGATCAGGTATGTTCAGTGTGATATAACTGCCACAAAAATAACCACAGTGCAGTCGTATCTAAAACATATTTCTCTGTCATTGAGAAATGGAAGAATGTGTTTCTACTTCATGTATTAAACCATAACTCTGTCACATTGCTGTATCGACCCTACCTCTGGGGGAAAAAACAAATCTCATGAACATTCACATTTATTATCATTTGCAAGTTTTCCTAACACATGTGTATTCAGTTGTGCCTAATCTTGTGAGGTACTCATTCCCCTCTATTTGGCACTGGTTAGGCCTCATCTTGAGTACTGTTTCTAGTTCTGGACACCACACTTCAAAAAGGATACTGACAAATTGGAACAAGTTCAGAGGAGGGCAACAAGGATGATTAGGGGGCTGGAAACCAAGCCCTATGAGGAAAGACTGAGAGAACTGGACAAGTTTAGCCTTGAGAAAAGAAGACTGAGGAGAGATATGATAGCACTTTTCAAATACTTGAAAGGCTATCAGACAGAGGAGGGGTTGGATCTGTTCTCAGTCAACCCAGAGTGTAGTACATGCAACGATTGGCTCAAGTTACAGGAAGCCAGATTTCGGTTGAAAATCAGGAAAAACATCCCAACTGTTAGAGCAGTATGACAGTGGAACCAATTACCTTGAGGCATGGCAAGTGCTTCAACACTGGAGGCATTCAAGAGAAATTTAGACAACCACCTGGCAGACATCCTTTGATTTTGTATTCCTGCCTTGAGCCAGGGGTTGGACTTGATGGCCTTATAGGCCCCTTCCAAGGTCATGATTCTATGAACCCAATATACACATTTTGTATCCGACTTTCCCTAAAATGCACAGCCATAGATGGATATTTTGAACCAAGAAATATATATTGTAAAATCTGGGGGAAAATATATATTCCAAAGGATAATGGAACTCTGATCCGCATAATAGTCAGGCATGTGAGAATTAGACTGATTTCCTTTCAAATGCACACTTACCAAATATTGTCTGGATGGAACAGAGTTGCAAATGAACTCAGAGAACAGGGAAGCATGCCCAGCACTCAATGTAATGGCCAGAGTTAAGGAAAGTAGATTGAAATATGATTCTTGTTGCATCAGGTCTGTTTTGAAAACCTGACCATGAAATTTAGGACTCCAAAATATAAACAAAAATTTGGATGAGGAATTTAGCATTTGCTTCATAGGAAGAGGCAGTGGCTAAAGATTGTGGTTTCTGTCCACTTTCATTCTGTTATGGAGAATGGGCCATTTTTCCTGCAATCTTTACAATGTAATCCTAAGAAGTTCCACATGTTATATATACCTTTAAAAGCTTCTATGAAGTAAACTGTCAATAAAATTGCATCATTAATTTTTTTAATTTTTTAAAAATGTGCCAGACATTTTTTGTTCTGAAAAATCAAAATGTGCAATATGAAAGTCATGTTATATAATTTAATATCAACTATTAAAATAACATTTAGGAGAAATGAAACCAGGGCAAGCTCATTATAATGAAGGCAGTGCTGGCATTTGACCCATACACTTGGATTCTCAATTAAAATGGCAGTTTAATTGGCAATTCTGCTTTGGAGTTAATTAAATTTGATCAGGAAGAAGCAACTTTTGAATGATACTGCACAATGTTTTACAAAACTGGAACACCGACAATAAAAATATGGATGTTGGCCCTCTTCTCTGGACATGGTTCATACATTTGGAACTGATGATCCACTTGCCAAGGGGTGGTGCAGTGAATTGACCACACCACTGATCCTTAACTGATAGGGAAGAAACACATATCCTGGGCCTCTGTACAGTTTCACCACTGGTGTGGTGTCTGTACTTTTCACAGTGAGATTATCATAAGTTTTAGAGAGGATGCAAGCCTGTTCTTCCACCAAACAAAGAGAGGACCACCTTAGGAGGCTTCCCCCCCCCCGCCAACTTTTGTCCATTATTTGTGCCCAACTCAAATAATGGACAAAGGTGTTCAAACCTGTGACACTTTAGAATTTAGAAAACTTAATTTGTTGGACTGCACCTCCAAGTATCCCCCCAGCCACCTGGGGAATCCTGGAAGGTGTGATCCAAAATCTTATTTTTTCCTGGGTCTGTCGAAAACAAGCAACCTTGGAAAGTACACATTCCCCATGTGCACCAAAATGCTGCCAGAAAAATTCAGTGTCAACTTTGTGAGACTCTCAATGTGCATTGAAATGCATTTCCATACTTCATAGGTGTTTGCATTCACTCTTGCCAAATTAGGAGGACTAGCTGATAGCAATGAATATTAAGAATATTGGAATGCAGGAATTATAAACATGTCTTCAGATTAATTCTTAACATATGGTTCCAATTATGGATGACTTTTTGCCTGTTCTGATTTCCTCCAGACATATACATGAAATAAGTATAACATGTTCAAAATGCTTTTTCTCCACCTTACCCAGCAGAGCATGCATTATCCTGTAGGCATTATTCTCAAGGTCTTCTGGGAGACCTTAAAGATAGACAATGTTCTGATTCTTCCTTGAGGAATCTTAGCAGAGCTACTAGTTCACGTTAACATCAATGAAGCTCTTTTTCTCTCACTCTGTTTTTCATTTTTCTTATTTGTAGGATCGCAACCACACTAGCATCTGTGGCCACTTTATCACTCAGTTTCCCTTTTTCCCACAGCTTCATGTTTTTCTTAACAACTCATCCATTGGTTTTCAATTCCCAGTTCTGTCTACAAATCAGAACTTTTGTATTCCAACTACTTTCTGGGGAATACTATTGTTCATGGCATATTCTTTGAAAATAAATCCTGCTACCCAAAGGGATGCATATTATAGAAATTGCCTCTGTATTCTGTCAAGTTTCCTCCCCACATATTTAGTTTATAGTACCAACAGATTCCACATCCCCCTTTTTTAGAAAAAGCTTTGGGATCACTAGATTAACCTGCATATTCTCTTTGGTTCCTACTGGCCATTTGTGTTGTCATGTTATTTACAACATCTGTCTGTTTAATGAATTAGATGTCAAGTATCTAAAGACTTCCACACACAAGACTTCTTACGAATGGGTATGATTATTCTCAACGGCAATATTCTGTTTCTTTAAAAAGAAACCCAGTTGCCTGTATGGATCAGGCTTGTTATATGTTTTACAGGCCTGTGTTTTCTGTTTAGGCACTTAAGATGGAACATACTTTTTTGTAAGAGTGAGTATTAGCCTCGCAATTCTCTAGTGTGGGACAAAAACCTCAACGTATATTGGTGAGGCCCAACTTCTCTGCCAGTTTTGTAGCAATATCTGCATTAAAGCTATAAAAAATGGAAAGAAAAGGGAAAGTATCAAGTGGGGAAAACCCATTGAATCTATATCTGAATGATGAGTCACCACTTAAGTAAATTCCAGTAATGCAGTAGGCCAACTCTAATCAGACTCAGGCCACAAGAATAAAGTAGTCAGTCGGGGGCGAGGAAGGTGTATGTCTATCTTTTACCTTGCCCCAAAATTAGTGGAGTGGAATGAATTATACAGGAAGTCTTGGATTCAAAGTCCCTTTCAAAGGCACCCAGCCTTCCTTGCCCCAATAGATATACAGTATTTACTATTCAGTCACTTTGCTGATTATCATCAAACTTTAAGTTGTTCTCATGGAAGCCACATACAGGCACTCACTTCAACTAGATAGCTTCACTAGAGGGATTAGCCTCTACTCAGAATATTATAAAATAAATATATATTTTTATATATTTTTTAAAATTTCCATGATAACTACTAGGAACATTTCTGAATTCTCATCCAAAGTTCTTCCCAGCACCCTGAAAATGCTCTTAATCAGTGGTGATGTGCTTTTAATCCACAGTAATTAATTTAATCCACTGATGATGGCATTGTATCTATCACATATACAAAGCTGCACAACAGGATTTCAACCACTGAGTCCTTAGGAAAACACTGTTTTGTTCTCTCCACATCCCCATCCCCAGGTAGCTATAGTGCAAAAAAATGGAGGAATCAGGCTGTAGAGAGCTATGACATCCAGGTGAAGTAAGGACCTGTAGTTAGCTTTCAAGGAGGATCCACTGATATTTGATGATAATCAGCAAAGAGACTGAATAGTAAGTATTTCTTTCCGGGCAGGGACAGGCTGGGTGCCCATCAGGTTTTCCGAACTGTACAGAATTTATCTCTCAGGCGATAAATGATCTCCAGTTGGAAGGAAGAATGACGTCACACAGACGGTGATGGCGAGTGATTAAGCATTTTGTTCATTTAACGGTATTTTTAAAAAACTCCCTTTCCCATCTCTGCACCCCCTCTGCAAGACCCCAAAAGAAAATTTGCCTAATGGGTCCTCAGAAATAGGTCAGTTACTAGTAACGTCTCCATCTGGGAAATAACGATAGTCCCAAATCAGCAGAACAGACTGTTTTGTGCTGTTCTGCATGAGTTTATTCTAGTGACAAAGTAGGTCTGAATTATGGATAACTGATAAGTGTGTGAAAGAGTTTTTACTTTCTAAAGTCCACGAAGTTGAACCTATTGGAGGATAAGTCCAATTAGCCATCTGACAAAGCATCCATTGACACTTCCATTTAAGATACTGAACTTTGGGGTGTATCGGCTGCGATGGACTATTTAAAGGCACTCTGAAGCAGAAGCATTCAAGATCCATGACAGCCTTAAATTCAGCAATCACCAATGAGTTCTTTTTGCTCCTCTTTTGCTACATTTCATTCCTAACCACCTCTCTCCTTTAAAATAATTTTTTTTTAAAAAGGATCATATTTCTATGAGCAATCATTTGATTTTCAAATTATGGCTGCCTAGCTAAGGCTTGTGTACCAGGTGCCATGTAAAATGCATGTAAAGTGCAGATAAAAAGCATTTATCCTGCCCTTTAATTAGAGATCTCTCATCTTTACCACTGACAATAGCAAGAAGGCAGTGTGGCGGAGGAGAGATAATAGTGTTGGAGCAGAGAGAAATGAAAGATACGTTATCTTGTGTTGGCTTTTTCAGAGGATCACCTCTCTTCACTGCATAACTAAGATGGTACTCAGGGAGAACAGACCCTTTGCTCTTGGTCTGACTTGAGAAGATTAATTTTATAGTTATTAAATCCAATGTAGGATTTCATTACAGTGAGGAACAAACAGCAGAGTAATCATGTCTCCATTAAAAGTGCAGAAAGTAGAAAGAGATTTAGAATTGCCATTGTTAGTTTTTGCCTGCCGCCTAGTTCTTTGTTGATTTTATTCATAACCGACTTGTCCTTCAAAGAGCACCATGGCTTCTACCATCTCGACTTTATTCGATTGGCTGGTGGCTGCCAATGAGTTTCAAGGATCAGAAGGGATTTCAACTTGGGTTACCCACGTCTCAGTTCATCCTTCCAACCACTCCGTCACAATAATGTTCACAACTGAATATTGCTAGTGTGTTGTTTTTTTTAACCTACAGCAGCAGGAATGAAAACATAATCTTTTTTTTGGCCACCTTTTTGAAGTATACGGATTCATTTTGTTTTTGTTGTTGTTGTTTACTTCCCCCCACTCTTTCCTTTCTACTCTTTTTGGTTATTTATGGCTCTTCAGCTTTGACACATATATTGGACAGAGCAATTTTTCCACCAGTACATGCCAGGGTTGTACATGTGCAAGCTATAAGTCATTTTATTATGCGTCTACATAAGCTTGTGAATGTGGGGGGAAATGGGATATCGTATTGATGTGCAAAAACATTTTTCATAAAACACACATTTTATATGCATTACCCCAAATATGTATTTTATATGCATTCTTCCAAAAATACCCATTTTATATGCATCTTAATATAAAACATGCATATTTTATTTTATTTATGTTTTTATTTTCAGGCTGAGTACTGTATTATAAAATTGGCTGGCGTGTAGGTTAACTGCATCCAAATTCTTGCTTTTGCACCTTTCTAGGGATAAGCTGGCTCATATAATATGTGAATAATACTTGTGTAGTTAGCCCTGTCTGTAGTGGCTTCCTTAGTCAGAAGTTATTATTTATGTGAATGCTATTTTGGAAAAATCTTCAATATTTCCAGGGGTTCATGCACTGTATTTCTAAGACACAAAGTTTAACATATAAACAGTGGTAATGGATTCTTTGTACCCGTATATCTGCAAAAAAGCTTTGTATATTAATGTTAGAAACTTACTCTGAAAATATCATGATTTTATTTACATTTGAGCTCGGATTCCATAATCATCATCCCTTCCCTGAGCACCAGGAATGCTCATATTAATCTAGATTTTAATCCATTATTGTTTGACCCTTATTAATCTCATTGTGATCTGGCAAATTTTTCTCTTAGTTCCTTTCTCTCTTTGACACTCCTATTGCTGCTAGTAATAATATTAACAACAGCAGCAGCAACAATGTAATCCAATTAATACTTCGATACCACCATGAACAAGTAGCAAGAACACTTGGTCACAGACTTCTCATAGTGAGATGTACTGTATTGCTCTTTAATTTCTAATAATTATTTTTAACCATGCATCTCTCTATATAGCTCAGCGTGTGCCCATTATATGCAGATTTGTGACCTAATTTCTCACCTTTCAGGAGAGAAATGTTATTATGTGAATACTCAAAACCAATGGATATCATCACCAGTGTTACATGCTTTCTGGGAATGGATGCTTCAGGATGAATGTTAATAAAGAGCTGCTGGGTATAATCTCTAACCAACACTTTCTGCAGCAGGTCACGTTATCTTGTGTGTTTGGTTTGCTGGTTTGTACTGTTGTTAGGAGATTTTTGGATTAATCAATAAAATCCATTTTTAAGCATGACCACGTCCTTCCCAGGCTTGTTAGCCTAGTGTCTAGTTTATAATCAAAATGATAGGTTTCCTTCCTCTTTCCTTCCCCTACCTTTACATGACTTTCATTTTTAATCGTTTGAACCTTTTAAAGGTGATGTGAGGTGGGTTTGTATGTGTGTGTGTTTTTTTTTTTTGCACTGAAATATATTCTATCTTGAGCTGTGATTCTGTTGCTCTTTTGATTTTTTGCGTCCTTATTTTTACTCTTTTTACAGCCTCCTCAGGCATATTAATGGGTCCTGAAGGTTTAGGTATACATTTTAGAAAGCAATGAAAACTATGAATATATCTTACTAGAAATAAATAAAAATGATTATTTGGGGGATTATTTATTTGGGCAGCGTCACTGGTTTGGTGGATTTTTCAATATCACAGTTGTTGCAATCTTGGTGCAGAGTGTCTGGGTTCTCCCTGCTACCAAGAAATTCAGAGGCCTGTTGCCAGAGAGAGATGTTATTTTCATGGCACGCTTTGAAAGCGCATGCATTTAGGCTGTAGATTTAACATGTTCATCTTTCTCTGGTATCATTAGCATAATGTAACGGTGCGGGTTAGGAAAACGTTGGATTGAAAATTGTATTTATACAGTGCATGGAGACTTGCAGAATTTTACCCTGTAATTTCAGATTTATGTCCTATGGCTCTCGGCTTTTGAAATCCTTTCCTGACTTCACAGAAATAATTTTACATGATGCAGAGTGGGAATGCAGCGCATACAACGAGGCCACAGTGAGATTTGGCATTAATGGGCTCACGCTGCTGCTAAGCATTGCAGAGGAATTGTTCCCCTTCGCCGGGTTTGCAGGATCGGTATTGTTCAAATAGCAGAGCGAGGTCACTGATACTGCTATACTTGTTAGCATATGTTGTGTAATAGAGGTAATTTTTTATAGTTAGATGTGTTTCCCCCCCCCCCCCTTCTTTTTGTTGTTTGCTGAGTAAATCTATGCTTGTAAAAGAGGTTTCTGACAGACTGGGAAAACATGGATCTTATTCGTAACATTAAATGCATTCCTCATTTGAGATCCATTTCCTGGACCTGTGCCCAGGGAATACCTAATTCCTACCCTACTCTTCCCCATTAACGAATACTTGCACAACTCGTTTGCCCATTGATAAAAGGAAAGCCTAGAAAGCAGCGTTGGCAACCTAATTCCTAGATCTCAGCTTCTGACCGCTTTTTGACTTTGGTTTCAATTATCAGAATTGGTTGGATACAGTTCAAAAGAACATCTGTAAAAAGTATCCACACAGGAAGAGTAGTGCTCGACAAAGAAAGGAAGTTTTAATGTTGCATGTTACGCTATAACTGTATTTAATGGTTGCATTTTGTATTTTAATATTGTATTTTATCTTTTGTTTTGTGAGCTGCCCAGGGAGCATATTTTACTGAGTGGCCTATACAAATGAAGCAACTCACAATTTTGCTGAATACATTCATCTTTTGTTCCTAGTGCATTTCAATATATAACATTTTTAGGAAGGGGGGGGGAGAGGAATGATCTTGTATTGACTCCTAAAATAGGTCTCTTTAATACAAATCAACTCCATTTTTTTCCAGCTGCAACTTCTGGTGCAGATGACTTTGGTGTTTCGCTAAAAATGTATGGATTTGGCTTTCCACACAATGTCATTGAAGACTTATGGAACAGATTAGCATGAAAGTTAGGCAAGGACATTATTGCTTTTTTCAGAACCGGAAAGGTCTTGATTCCACCCAGAAACTACCCTAGTGCTAAGTCCACTAGCACTTAGTGACTACAACATCATTATCACACACCTGCTTTGAACATGGGCAAAGAATTAAGGATGGTATTTTTGGATTTCTTGGCCTACAAATCTTGTCATTCTCCATTCTAGGTGTTCTGCCTGTCAGACAGACACCTTATAGATAGCTAAATGTGGTTCACCTAGGAGAAAGGCCTCAATTGGAAGGCTCAGTAGATAAGCTAGGCCTAGCTCCTTCCAAGCTTCCTGTTCCTGTCACAGTACTAGCTGGGAGCTTTTTTATTCTTCTCTGAACAGGAAAGTAGGCAGAGTTAGGCCTAGATGAGCCTCAAAGCCTTCAAGTTGAGGCTTTTCTCCCAGATGAGCCATACTGAGATATACGTAAGATGTCTGTTTATCAAACTCCCATAATGGAGAGGAATAAAATTTGTAGTCCAGGAGCTCTGAAAAGCCATCTTTGGTAAAGATATCTCTCTAGGAGAAGTAAGGATGCAGTGAGACACTCAAATGCAGTTCATATTACAGGTGTGAGTGAATACCAAGAGTATCACCAATGTCCAGAAAACACCTTTCCATTGTTGAACCTGGACTTGTTGGCAAAATTAATGTGGAATGTTGGGGAAAATAATGGCAATACTGTTGCAAGCAGACTGTTTCCCTGTTCTGAGAGCTAACAGAGAAAATATAGGGGTAAATAATATGTGCTGCTTCTAGAACATAAGTTATGGGGGTATAAAAGAATGGTCAGATGCTCAGCAGAGTTGAGATGGGCCATTATTTCCAGCTTACAAAAGTATGGGGTGAATACCAGAATTTGCTGATGATTTGGTAGGGTTGGGTAAAATGACATCTAGTCTAACCCTTTCAGAGCTTGGATTTTGGAAATTTTAATCCATAATTAACTTTTTCAAGCTGTGATCCTTTGATCTGCGAACAAATCATGGTAGGCTTACATTTCTTGGCAACATACCAAGGAATAGCAATGCCAACTTTTTGAACATGTGAGTGAGGACTTTGCAATGCTGATCTGTCCCCTCCTCCCCAGGAATTCTGTGGAAATGCTTGGAAAGCCCATCCTAAAGATAGATGGTGGTTCAGCCCAATTCTTGTGGAAATCAATGACTGGGTCATTTCAGCAATAACACAGTGAAATGGGAAATGATGAATCAGTGAAGGAACTTTCAGGTAGAATAACGTTCAAAGTGTCAGTTTGTGTGTGACAAAATATACTTCTCCAAACACCTATTTGTGGGATGGCAGCATTTCCAAAAATGCCATTTTGCTAACCCTGACGTTACCTGCTGTACATAGAGCATGGCCATTTGGTTTTTGTTTGTTTATAACAAAGCAGTGATCAGAATAATATTACTGTAAACCTGCAGTTTTTCATAAGCTGGTTTAAAGATTAGACAATGTTTGTTACACTGCAGTGAATGACAAAAGGGACATTGAAATAGTTTACTGAAGACTGTTGTTAGAACTCCAGTATTTTGTAATCTGATATGACTATGTTTTACTTTTAGGTATGTGGGCGGCATTATAAAAGCCTTACCAAAGTAAATGTTTCAAGATCAAAGGTGGCTTCCACTCTACATTTCTCCACAGCAGAAAACTTTAAAGTCTGAGGAATTTTAATGCATCTTCCAGATCTTGATGAAACTTAACCATGACTAATTGTTTGGCTTACAGTTTGAAAAGGTGAGAACTCTGAAAAAGTTTTGCGCTAGGATGAAGAGAAGGCTCTCTCTCTCTCTCTCTCTCTCTCTCTCTCTCTCTTTCTCCCTCTGTGTGTGTGTGTGTGTGTGTGTGTGTGTGTGTGTGTGTGTGTGTGAGAGAGAGAGAGAGAGAGAGAGAGAGAGAGAGAGATGTTACCAACAAGAACCAGAAAAGAAGAGAATGTCAAACAAAGGATTGTATTCAAAATATTCAAAAGAAGCTTATAATAAATATGGAAGAAGGAAGTAGGACTGCCATTGTTTTTTTCACACATACTGTAGTCTTTTTTATTACCCAATAAGAACATGAGCCATCTGCTATGGATACCAACTTGCAAATGGCTGAACTGCCAATTCCCACTTCTGCGGTCAGCAGGAGAGGAGGTAGCTAGTGAAAAGTGAGGATTATCAAATGTGTGAGGGATCATTCTATGAAGTTTCTAGGATGGCCATTTGTGCTCCTGTACAGAAAACAGCCCTCAATTTGTTTGTTTGCTTGCTTTGTCTGAAAGGTTGTCTAGTCTAAAGAATCCTAACAAAGGAGACCAGGACTCCTTGAAGGTGTCTACTATCATTTAACATCTGAACAGTAGACAAAGAGCATGAGTAGACAGGGGAAGATGGTGTGATTTGGTTCACACTTAAAAGGCTCTTATCTTCAGCATGATCTATTTTATCCGGCACTTGAACAATCCTTCCATTCACACAGAAGACGTTTCTTCTCCCATGAGAAGGGTCCAGACAGCACTTCCGATTGTTCCAGTTTCTTCCCCTTTCAATTATTCATGTACTTTTCCTCACCTTCTCATGGACTGCACTGACTTCCCTCTTTCTTTTTTTTTTTTGCCAGTTTCCCTCCTAACAAGTCAGCACTGCACCCAATACAATACAAATACCGAACAGCACCTCCGGTGGGCTAGAATTGTGCTGCATCAGTTGGGAAGTGTATTTTTTAAAAAAAAGTTAGAGAAGATGAAAAGAGAGGAGAGGTTTTCTCCATTGTAACTTTTAATGTCACTGCCCACATCAAAGGTTATCACCACAGTGAATGCCACCTACAGCTCTACAGTGGTGCCTCGCTTATCGAGCGCACCGTATAACGACGAATCCGCATAGCGATCCCGTTTTCGGGATCGCTAATGTGGAGGCATAGCATCGGCCCCAATGGGCAAAACTTGCATAGCAAAGATTGGTAAGGGTTTCGCTTACCGATCTTCGCTTTGTGACGCCTGCAGACCAGCTGTTCGGCAGTTTCAAAATGGCCGCCCGACACCCAAAATGGCCACGCGCTTACCGAGGGCGCAAAAATGGCTGCCGGACCCTGGAAACTTCACTAAACGAGTTTTGTGCCCATTTGGAACACATTAAATGATGTTTAATGCATTCCAATGGGCTTCCCCATTCCGTTTAGCGAAGTTTTCACATAGCGAAGGTTAATCCAGAATGGATTAACCTCGCTATGCGGGGCACCACTGTATTTGGGAGTGGATTTACTAACCACATAAGTGGCAGAGCAGGAGAATCACAAACTCTCCCAATCATACCAAATAAACTGAAGCCTCAGAGCTATTCCAGAGAGTAGCAGGATTGCTTGGAAAGGGGGTAGGATGGTTTGCTGTTACTGAAAGCACATGTGGGCACAGAAAATAGAACGGACCAAACTGTACCAAATAGCGAGTTATATAAGGGTACTTGGGTAACATGGTTACGATCTTCCCTACTCTGATCAGGTTTATTTCTTTCTAAATTATAGTAAACTATTTGTAAATTGGCACCTGTACATAAAGCTAGCAACTGCAAATTATTATTCTTATGTCTTCTTTTATTCTCCCCACTCCCAACCCTATTTAGGTGTTTTTCTCCCCCGACGTTTCAGTACCATGATGGCTGCCCTACCACCCAAAAGGTAGAATACCAGCATCAAGCTTCATACTGTATGGTTGTAAGGAGAAGAATTCAAAACTATTAAATAGGCTGATCAAGGCTTCTGCTTCTTTTTTCCGGTTCCTTTCCTGAAGGGCCTGCAATGAACTTCTGTTTATGTTCATTTGAAAGCAAATGGTAACCTATGGATGGTTGAGCAAATATGACCGGAAGCTGGCTAAACAACATCCCATTCAAAATGCAAGGATTGGGAGGATGAGAAGGGTGGGGCTACTTTTTCCGCCAGTACTTGTCCCTTACACTTCTGTTAGCCTGCCTGGCTCTTATGTGGCCCTGAAATAGGACCATCCCTCCAGAATGCCAAGGCAGCCTCAGTTCACACATAACTTTGTCTAAAGTATGCAGCATTGAATAGGGATGTTTATTGTGTTTGTGTATGTACTTATTATGATTTATATTTAATTCATTTTGTGCCTTTCTGCTGAAAAAGCTGCTTGAGACAGCTAACAACAATGATGGTAGCTTAAAAGCATAATATCAGTTTTAATAACAAAAGGTATAGCTAGTATCAGGACCAGCTGGAGCATCAGATCATTTTGCGTGCCTGCCTCAAAACATATTCTGGACCCATGCTGCTGGAGGATTACATGAGTCATAGTTCAAAAAGTAACTTTTCCAATCTCTGGTCTGCAGAATGGGGAGACCAGAGTCTCCAGGACTCTGTGTACCAACAGTGCAATCCTAAATCCAAAGATCGACTGGCTGTAAGGGGTTAGGCAGAAGCCTGTTCTGTCTTTAGAAATCCCCTTATAGCAGCTGAAATACTCTTATGCTGGCAGAATTCCCTTATTCTGGGTGACCTGCCAGCAATTCTGCTCTGCTGGCTGTAATCTGCCAGGAGAAAAGACCCAAAAGATGCAGAGAGAGGGAAGAGCTCAGCTGGGTCATGCCAAATCCATACCTCCTCCAACTCTGGGGCACAGCCACTGGCAGCATTGGCACAAAATTAGGCCAAGGCAAGAGTGATCTAAGGAATTTCTAACATCTTTTGTTCTGTTTTGGATTCAGCACAGTTCCAGCTGGCCAACCATCCACGCAGCAGGTTCTCAGACACCCTGGCTAATTTAGCCTTGTGCTCTGCCCCTCCATTGGCTGTACTAGTGATGCTTCCTGGAGCCAAGGGGCATTTCTTTGTCCTCTTTAGCTTTAATTGTTTTCAATATACCAAACATAATAGCAAAGATAATATTTGCATTCCATTAGAAGGCATGTTGCAGGAGCGTTAAGAGGGGAAAAATTGGAAAGTTAATGTGTTTTGCAGACCAGACTGTCTGTCCATCAAGTTCAGAGTTGTCTACCCTGACTTTCTTTGAAAGCCTTACGCTTCCCCACACTTTGAACTTTTGTGCTTTTGCTTTTTTTTTTTTGGCCAAGACAAAATTAGCCTTCAGAATATAAATGAATTCCCATAAACTAAGCCACACATGGGATTTCCACTTGGTATCCCCTTTTAAGAAATATATATATGTCTTTGTCCTAGCAAGAAGACCACACAGGCTTTACCCAAGTGGAAACAGCTGTGTCCAGTCTTTAGCACTCGCTTTGAAGGACTGCATCTGTGTGGTCAAGTAGAAGCAGCAGTACTATGGGCTGCCTGTTTACAGATCATTTATTTAGATGCAAGCCATGGTAATTATAATCCCTAGAGCTACTGTATCTGCCTGCCTTCTGAAAGTAACTGTTTCATATCTCTGGGATTCCTGGGTGTTCCCTTGTCATGGAATATCCTGCCCAACTAGGGCAGGATATTCCATGGTTGTTAATAGCAACAGATTGTTTAAAAAATAAAATCCATACACACTAGTTTGCATTCTGCACCCACATGCGTGGGTCAAGTTAGTCAAGTCAAGCTAGAACCAACTTGTATCAGTACTAACAGGGTTTTCAAGATATGTGACATATTTATGGATTGGTTTTACCAGTGTCACCAACCCAGTAAGTTTCCATGGCAAAAGGGGTGGGGTGGGGTTGAAGCCAGGTCTACTAAGTCCTGGATCATTATTCAATCCACTGTATCACACTGAGCAATTTTGAACCCTTACCTTGCAGTTATGTGGGGCAAATGTGGACAAGAAGAAAGAGCCATCTCTGCTGATCTTTCAGGAAGGACAATGAAGATAATTAAAACAGTACCTTTTAGCGTCACAGGCTGCAATCCCGTTTACTAGAAATGAATATAATAAGTTTTTGCACTAAGTAAACATATACAGGATTGCATTGCCCATTTCCCACCCCCAAAATAAATTGCCTGTCTGCAAGGATGAATTTCATCACTGCTTCACAGATGGTTCAGTCCAGATGTACTCTTGGCAGACTCCCAGAGTTTATACTCAGCAGTCTTAAGAGTGAGCCGTTCATTCCCAGCTTATGTTTTCCTTTGCAGGTAACATGCATGTTGAAGCCAAACTTGAGAGACATTGTCACATGTCTCTAGGAAATTGCTGGTAGATCTCTGATGCATTATAGCACATGGGTTTAAAGACCAAGCTGTTGTTATAATAATAAACTGCTGATTCATTTTTAGCTGGTACCCCAGGCATAACTTTTGACTCCTTTTGTTGTGTGTAGTGGAGACATGCTACTACACAGATCAGTGACTGACTTCAAGCTCCTCAGATCTGGAAAAACACTGAGGCAGATTCCAGGGACAAATTCCAGTACAGCATAAGGAAATGGGTTTAACCCAAACAGGGAAGAAGCAGCACAGCAGATTTACAGTGTATCAGCACTATGCACTTCTGACGGTTTGGTACCACTTTAACTGCCAGGGCTCTATCCTATGGAACTCCGGGATTTATAGTTTGATGACATATTTAGAATTCTGTGTATGGGTGTGTTGTATCCAGACAAAAAGCATATAGATTGGGGATGGGTTCTCTGCTTTAGGACAGCATTCCCCAACCTTTTTTGGTCTGGGGACTGGCTGGGGAAGGCGGGACACCCCTTGCACTCATGCACATGCATGAATGTTGGCGCAGTGCTGGTGTGGGTGCATGCTTGTGTGCATGCGCGAATGGCAGCACCATCATTTGCACATGTGCATGAGAGAGCATGCCTGCACAAGTGCCACACCGCCATTTGTGCATGCGTACGAGTGCATGCGCAGCCGCAAACAGCCTCTGTGGGTGTGAGTGCATGCGGGGGATGGGATGGGAGGTCTGTCTTCGTGGCCCGGTTGGGATCAGGCCGGGGGCTGGCACCGGGCTGCGGACCGGGGGTTGATGACCTCTGCTTTAGGAGACATTTTGAACTGCTCCATCATGTAAACTGTGACAGAAATTGTGTGGTTCTCAATCTCAACTAAAAAAATAATCCTTTGTACGTGGGGAAATACAAACACGTACAAAATGGGGGTCCACACTATGCCCTAACATTGTGACATGCACTCAAAGCTGATACAACAATCATTCTTCCACAATCACGCACACACACACACTCAGTCCTAACACTGCAATAATATTTCAGTAAAATTTTGTAAACTCACAGTGTAATCTCATGGGTAAATAGACTGATCTATTTTCCCAGTGATCACACAATCTAAAGGGAAATGTGCTTCATTCTGACCCTGATCTGTACCGAAACCTCTTTGGTCCAGCTGTAGGACTGCTGCTTTTTGGGTCCAGGCTGTTGTCATTTGACTAGCCTTCGTTTAAGGAGTAAGTATAAACTATAATTTTTTACTTAAACCACTAGATGGATCTCCCCCATCCCTTGCCGAATATTTACAAAACCACTGGCATTTTCACCGGGACATTCACCTTCCAGTTTTCAGAGAAGGTACTTGGTTGTGGACAACACTGGGAATAATCTTTACAAGTAGAAAGAAAAATGTGTGACCTGCCACTTTCTGCCAATCAGAGAATTTGGTGTGGAATGTGAGGGAGATGATTCATGCTAGGGGATATCAGAAACTGACAAAGAGAAGTATCGTGAGGATAACGTACACTCTCAGTGCAGTTTTGGTGCAAAGGATAGAACCTTCTGCAATGATGGTAGACATGGGCAGAGGGAGAGGGAGAAGGAACATGAGATGGGACCCCTCTCATAATATAGCTCATGGATTGCTCCATCAATTTGGTGGGTCAAGAAATCTGTGGGCAGGATTGCCTCCAGGTTGGAGGAGGCCCAGTGCTTTCTCTGAAATCCTACCAATGCCACTAAACTCCCTCCTATGTATGTGGGTTGTGATACAGGTGGGCTTATTTGTTATGGTCACTGGAGGAAAGGAAATCAGCACCAGGGGGCCTGACTAGTTCAGCTTTCCAACAAAGCCCCAATGCAGCATTTCCCTCCAAGGTGGTGTGGAAAATACAACATGTGCCCAATCATTCAATAGTGATCAGAGCACTTAGCAAAAGTGGTTCCATGTTAGGGGTTAGTGGTGGTCCCAGCTACGGTGCTGGGGACCCTCAAATTGACCTAAGATGCCAACACGTTTGTGGCAGAGAGATAACAGACCTCCATTCGAAAGGCTGCCAAAAACAGCCAAGTCTGTTTTCGACAGAAAAAGCCAAGGAAGGAGATCAGTGACTTTAAAGTTACCCATCTACCTTAAGCCCCTGGACTGCAAACTTAAAAGCCACACAGATCCTTTGGTCATTGTCTTCTCCATTTAAATGAAATGCACTGCAATACTGTTTATTTATTTTATTTATTTATTTTATTTATATCCCGCCTATCTAGCCAGCTCAGGACCACTCTAGGCGGCTAACAATCATCAAATAATAAGAATATACATATGTAAAACAGCATAAATAATAAAAAACTTTACAAAAAAAAACCAAGTGGAGAGGAAAGGAAAAGGAACATCAGGGATTGTCTTGAGGAAAGGCCTGCCGAAACAACCATGTCTTTAATTGATTCTTAAAGATACCCAGCGAGGGGGCCACGCGAATCCCAGGAGGTAGCTTGTTCCAGAGGCGAGGAGCCACCACCGAGAAGGCCCGATTTCTTGTCTTCTCCTTCCAGGCCACCCTCGGCGTTGCTCCTCAGCCTCACCTCCTGGCTCGCACAAGTGACATGGGTAGAACTTGGTGGGAGTAGGCGTTCCACCAGATATCGAGGCCCTAAACCGTTTAGGGCTTTATACGTAAGCGTCAACATTGTAATAATCATTTCTACACCTGTATATATCAATTAATATATGTAAATTTACACAAATTAGTATCCTCTTTTACCTTGTTTTTTTTTCTTGTTTTTGCGATGCATGTCCTCTTTGGCATGATGTATAAGTATCAGCAAGCCCAAGCTGACTAAGGATGCCACGTGCTGAGGACAAGCCTATGGGGTCGGGGATGGTTGTAACCACTTCTCTCGAACAGTTCTGAAACCACCAGTATTTCTACAAACTTGCCCGTCAATTGAAGGAGAGTGGAGAGTTGAAAGGCTAAGTCTAAGAATGTAGTAATTACTTGAATATGTAAACCCAAGACAAACTCTTTATGATTAATAGTTGAATGATTCAAAGGTGAAATCTGGGTAGACAAATGCTACTTGGAGATAAAAGAAGTAATATATGTAAGGACCTCTATAGCTGTGTTGAGAATTAACTAGAACATTTCTTCCTTAATTGATAGACCACCGCAACATGAAGATGAACTAATGGAAGTATCCTAGCAACTGTATTTTCATAACAACCAATGCTTGCAAGATTACAGTGAATTTCAGCTATGTTTGATTGATATAAGAAAGTGAGGGCAGATTATTTGAGCTAATAAAAATAGCAGGGAGTAAATCTGAAATGCCGAAATCAGATATTGCCTTTAAAAGGAACACTAAATATATTTAAAATGGTAAATTTCATTTCTAATAGGTACTCTGGCTGGAAAGCTTTATAGTTCTTTAATACAGCTTCCTAACTTTGAAACTATTTTGGTCTTAACTTCAACCATCTCGTAAAAATTATCCTGTAATACAGAGACTAACGCTTAACATGCTCAGCCTTTCAATGTTTCCTGTCCTGGATGTGATCTGTTCAAACCTGCTTAAACTGTGTATCCTTTTCCACGCAATACTGAGTGTTTGGTGGAATCCCGCTGCAGCTTTGATGAAGACTAGGGGACAGAAAGAATGTGTAATTTCACAATTCTTTGTGAAATTACACATTGAAATAATATTGTGTCATTGGAAAGTAATCAAAGCAAAAGTTGAGGCAGTCGTTCTTGTTGGTTTTGTTAGAATAACAACTCCCAAGATCTCCCAGCTGGTAATAGCAACTCTTCCAACTGGTGAATAAAGGCCAGTTTTCTTTCTTTAAGAATCTGTATGGGAAGTAGTAGCTAGAAATAATTGGAAATGCTAGACACTGTACTGACATCTTCTGCATACAAAACATGTGCTCTGTCGTTGAATGATATTTCTTCTCATAGGCAGAAAGGATAGAATAATTGTGTTAATGGATTGTTCCAACTCTTGCTTGCATTTATTTATTTGTTTATTTATTTAGCTTCTATACTGCCCCAGTTAGTGACACCCACTACTCTGGGCAGTTTACAAACTACACTGGCACATCCACACCCACACCCCAAACACCACCTGTTTCCCCCTCTTTGTGTTTTTTCTCTTGCCTTTGGGAGATTCATCATAGTCACAGACAGAGTAACCCACATGCGCGTGCGTGCGTGCGTGCGTGCGTGCGTGCGTGCGCGCGCGCACACACACACACACACACACACACACACACACACACACACACACACACAGAGTCTTATTTATATCATCTCTTATAACTAAAGTCAACTTTTCACATTGTACACTTCCAATATAGCTTAAGTTACACAGATCCCACTTGTGATTAACTTAGGAAGGGTTCCATTCATTAATTAGTTTGATATTTTTTAAAGAACCACCTCTCCTTATACCGGCCTGCTCACTCAATAGGAAGATACTGGAGAGGGTTTTCTTTGTGTCCCTTTTATGTAGTGTGCAGTTGGCTGGATGTTAGATAGAACTCTTCTGGTATCTCACCCTGGTTCTGGAATATTTTGCCAGAATTCATAACCTCATATTTTCAGACGACTTGCAATGACATTTCTCTTTGTGCTTGCTTGTATGAAGGAGACGCTGCTCTTCTCACATTAACTTACCGGTCTATGAGCTAAGATCATCTGCAGAGGACCTGCTGCTGATTTTTCATATTGTGTCTTATTTTACTAAGGGGACACCTTTTCTAGTCATTGACGAAATGCCCTTTCTAAAAAGCCTCCTGGCATCAGCTTTACACTCTTGTCAACCTAGACAAAAGCCTTTTTACCCAACCAAGGATCTAAACTGTTACCATTTTAGGACTGCGTTAATGGGTTTTATATTTTCAAAATATTATCTGTATTGTGATAATTGTTTTATATTAGCTTGAACTATAAAGAAAAGGAAAAGCAGTGCATAAATCCTTAAATATTTCATTTCAAATTTTAAAAAGTTAGTCACAACTGGCAAACCAAACAGATTTAAATGTGTTTTCTTGCATATATCAACTACATCTACAGTTATTTAAATTAGCAATTGAGGCAGTTCAAGCATGCACGCAGCCCTGGGAATATTTGTTTGTACAACA
Organism: Pogona vitticeps; assembly: GCF_051106095.1. NCBI lineage: Eukaryota > Metazoa > Chordata > Lepidosauria > Squamata > Agamidae > Pogona > Pogona vitticeps. The sequence goes on along the minus strand of NC_135786.1, from coordinate 211,546,336 downwards.
TGAATTTTCAGAAGAATTGTGTAGCAAAAGGAATTGTACTACTGAGGCTGATTTTTTCACTCCCAGATAGAAGTTTTGGGCCTCTGTTTTGACTTGGAATTGCTGTCCAAGTAAAAAATGAGATGATCTTGGATCATTCTCATGTAACTGTTACATTTCCGGTTTAAATTTTAGTTAACTAACCATTTGAAAATTTGCATATTGTAGTCATAAAATAGTGGTGAGTGCATGAATTTTTTAGAAGTGAGTCATGATTTTCTGGAGAGTTGATTCAGAATCAGAAAACTGTATGAAATATTTCAGAAGGAACAGTTCCCATAAAGATGTCAACTCATGTAAAAAAAATTAATCCATATATTCCTTCAATGTCTGGATATGTACCTGCTTACATGTGTTCCAGTGATTCAGAACTGGAGCCAACTTTTATACAAGCTGCTCAAGTCCTTTCTTCCTTTCCTTTCTTATATCTTTCTTTGATTTCTATCTTAGTCTAGGTGCAATGTTTTAAAATTATATTGTTTCTTTTATTGTAAGCCGCCTAGAGTGGGCTAATATGTCCAGATAGGCGGGATAGAAATAAAATAAATAAATAAATAAAATAAATAAATAAAAACAACAACCAAAAATGCTTTTGTTCTATGTCAGTCAATCCACAGCATATCCACATTGACCTCCAATAGGGAGAACAAGTGGAACATTGCTTTGTTTTAGGTTTTTGGGTCAGAGCTATTGAAGACCTATAAAATACCAGGCAGTAAACAAGATTTGTTAAATACTCTGTGTCTTGAAAGATATGATGAAGCATTTCATTATTTGTTGGTCAGAATAAGCTCTGGGGAGAAAGATGGGAAATGCTCAAAGGCCAAAAATGTACATATCAGGAAAACTATCCTCTTCCATAAAGGTCATCATATAATCTGTAAGGCAGCTGTCAGTGTCACCCCGACAGTTATATTCATATACAACACACAGTACACCATTGATTCGAAAATGCCACCTCCATCTTTGAGTTAACTGGGAAGCAGCAGCACGTGACATTTTAAATGGCACAATTTTTTCCAAAAAAAGAAAGAAATCCTCACAATTTTTGCTATCTTGTTCTATCCCCAAAGGGAGAAAGAAAGAGACACCCATGACATTTTAACAAATTGTTTATCTATGGATATAAACACTCATTCCCTGGGTTTTGTCTCTTAGTCACACTGCAATCTGAGAGAGAAATAAAACTCTAGAGCAAGTCTGTCTCCACAAGTACAAAATCAGTACACAGGATGTATGCCATTAGAAGGAACAAGCCAAAACAAACTCAGAAGACAGAACTGGAAGGAATGAGAAAAGGGGGAAAGGGAAAGCTAAGTGGTTAGTTAAGCATCTTTCTACATTTCTCTCAGTACTGAGATTGTGGTCCAAATGGTTTGCACAAGCAATGGGAGGTCATCTTCATTACGTCTTACCTAAAACGTGAAACTGGCTTCATAAAAGCCATTTACATATTGCATAATGATTGCACCCTTTGGCTTGATGCAGGCACTCCAGAAAGCAGCGGATACTGAAGGGTGAAGGTTGCAGACCTCCTATTTGGTGCTCTAGAGCAGTGGTTCTTAACCTGTGTTACTCAGGTGTTTTTGAACTGCAACTCCCAGAAACCCCAGCCAGCAGAGCTGATGGTGAAGGCTTCTGGGAGTTGCAGTCCAAAAACATCTGAGTAACAAAGGTTAAGAACCAGTGCTCTAGAGCAGTGGTCCTCAACCTTGGGCCTCCAGATGTTCTTGGACTTCAACTCCCAGAAATCCTGGCCAGCAGAAGTGGTGGTGAAAGCTTCTGGGAGTTGTAGTCCAAGAACATCTGGAGGCCCAAGGTTGGGGACCACTGCTCTAGAGCACTGTTTCTTAACCTTGGGTTACTCAGGAGTTTTGGACTGCAACTCCCAGAAGTCTTCACCACCAGCTGTCCTGACTGGGGTTTCTGGGAGTTGCAGTTCAAAAGCATCCAAGTAACAAAGGTTAAGAACCACTGCTCTAGAGCACTGGTTCTTAACCTTGGGTTACTCAGGAGTTTTGGACTGCAATTCCCAGAAGCCTTCACCACCTGCTGTCCTGACTGGGGTTTCTGGGAGTTGCAGTTCAAAAGCATCCAAGTAACAAAGGTTAAGAACCACTGCTCTAGAGCACTGTTTCTTAACCTTGGGTTACTCAGGAGTTTTGGACTGCAACTCCCAGAAGTCTTCACCACCAGCTGTCCTGACTGGGGTTTCTGGGAGTTGCAGTTCAAAAGCATCCAAGTAACAAAGGTTAAGAACCACTGCTCTAGAGCACTGGTTCTTAACCTTGGGTTACTCAGGAGTTTTGGACTGCAATTCCCAGAAGCCTTCACCACCTGCTGTCCTGACTGGGGTTTCTGGGAGTTGCAGTTCAAAAGCATCCGAGTAACAAAGGTTAAGAACCACTGCTCTAGAGAGAAACCTCATGGTGCAGTGGTTAAACTGCTGGACTGCAGCCAAAACTGTGTTCACGGCCCAGGGTTCTATCCCAGGTAGCCGGCTTAAGGTTGACTCAGCCTTCTATAATTTCAAGGTTGGTAAAAGGAGTATCCGGCTTGCTGGGTAGGGGCAATATGTAGCCTGCATAATTAACTTGTAAACCACCCAGAGAGTGCTTGAAGTGCTATGGGGTGGTATATAAGAGCACGCTTTGTTTTTGTTTTGTTTTTTTAAGAAAGAGGTGAAAATAAGAGGCAGGCCAAGTTCTGTTGCAGTACAATATTACTTCTTTGCCTCTATTCCAATAGAGTAGCCACTCTCTGTATCTCAGTATGTTTGGCAAAGACAAGAACAGGCTACCATTGGCTTCGCAAACTGGCTTTCCTTCTGAAAACTACGCAGTTTGGCATCTCCTCTAAAACCTAGCTGGTGTGGTGTGTAAGTTCATTTGAAGCACTTTTTATTTCAACCTTCAAAATAAATGTTAATGTGTGAATGCTAAATTCATTTTTAAAATTTAAATGGAGAAATTGATTTGATTTGCATAGCCTCTCCCCTCAAAACAACTGTGTCTCATGATATTTCCAAAGAAGTTACTTTTACATTGCGTTACTCTGCTGCAAAAAGAATCTGACGTTTGTTTTTATCATTCTCTTCTTTGGCAGTTACTCCAGAGGTAGCGGTACTTAGGAGGGAGGGCCATGCAAATATTCCCAGCTTAATCCTCAACCTGAGGTCAGAGGCTATTTTTGCTCCAAACTTTCAAAAATATTTCCCAAATCAAAGTATCCATGAGAGACTGGGAGCCAGTATTTTTTGGTTGTGTGAATATTCTGTGGAGGTGATAGGTGTGATAGGAAATTGGTTAGTGTGACTCTTATAGCCATGCCTGAGAGGGGAGAGACTTTTACTTAAGGTTTATATTTTCAAGGCTAGCTTCTCCTATTCATGTTGGAAATGGTTAAGGGATGAGTAGCCCTGTACATAGAGTTTTGTTTGTTAACAGTGTAATATTGTCTCTGGACAAGGGCCTCTTCATATTGGGAGAGGCCATGATGCACCGGCTGCCTCCAGGCTCAGCGCTCAGATGTCAAGGTTTCCCATCTGTTGAGGTCCATTCCTAAGATCCCACTTGCAGACATCCTTGTATCGCAGCTGTGGCCTCCCTCTGGGGCTGTTTCCTTGAACTAATTCGCCATACAGGAAATCTTTTGGAATCTGACCATCAGCCATTCTCACAACATGCCCAAGCCAACATAGAAGTCACTGTTTCAGTAATATATACATGCTAAAAATTCCAGCTTGTTCTAGAACCTCTATTTGCAACTTGGTCCAGCCAGGTGATATTAAAAATGCATTGGAGACAACACATATGGAACATGTTCTGTGTCCTTTCCTGTCATGCACAAAGGGCCCAGGACTCACTGCACTACAGGAGTGTGCTCAGGACACAGACTCTATAGACCTGGATCTTGGTATGTGCCATCAGCTTCTTATTAAGCCATACTCTGTGAGTCTAGAGAACATGATAGCTGCTTTGCCAATGTGTTTCTCTAGCTCAACATCTAGAGAGAGAGTGTCAGAAATCATTGAGCCAAAGTACATAAAATCATGAACAACCTCCAGTTCTTGTGTAGAGGTGTTAATATACAGAGGTAAGTACATGCCCTGGCCCATGACTTGTGTTTTCTTCAGGCTGATTGTTAATCCAAAATCTTGGCAGGCCTTACTAATATGGTTCATAAGTTGTTGGAGCTCTTCAGCAGAATGGGCAACAACAGCTGCATCATTGGCGGAGAGGAAGTCCTGCATGCATTTCAGCTGGACTTCGGTCTTCACTCTCAGTCTAGAGAGAGTAAAGAACTTTCCATCTGATCTAGTCCATCGATAGATGCGTGCTTCAGCATGACAGCAAAAAATATCCCATACAGGGTCGACGCGAGGACACAGCCCTGTTTCACTCCACTTCAGATGTCAAAGAGATCTGATGTTGAGCCATAAAAAACTACAGTGCTTTTCATTTCCTCATGAAAGGACCTGATTATGTTAAGGAGTCATATTTTAAGACAGGGAATATTTCCCAACCTGACCGTTTTCAGACATGTGATATCATACCATGTACTTTGTTGTTTTTGTTGTTTAGTTGTTAAGTGGTGTCCGACTTTTTGTGACCCCATGGACCACAGCACACCAGGCCCTCCTGTCTTCCATTGCCTCTCTAGTTCCTTAAATCTAGTTCCTTAAATCTGTTGTTCACTTCCACTGTGTATTCATAAGGGATTTAGTTTAGATTATACCTGACTAGCACAGTGGTTTTCCTACTTTCTTCAGTTTAAGCTTGAATTTTGCTATAGGAAGCTGATGAACAGAGCCACAATCAGCCCTGGGTCTTGTTTTTGCTGACTGTATAGAACTTCTCCATCTTTGGCTGCAGAGAATATAATCAATCTGATTTTGGTATTGCCCATCTGGTGATTTGCATGTGTAGAGTCACCTCTTGTGTTGTTGGAAATGAGTGTTTGTGATGACTAGCTTGTTCTCTTGACAAAACTCTATTATTAGCCTTTCCCCTGCTTCGTTTTGAACTCCAAGGCCAAACTTCCCTGCTGTTCCTTTTATCTCTTGACTCCCTACTTTAGCATTCCAGTCCCCTAGAATGAGAGGAACATCTTTCTTTGGTGTCAGTTCTAGAAGGTGTTGTATGTCTTCATAGAATTGGTCAATTTCAGCCTCTTCAGCATTGGTGGTTGGTGCATAAACTTGGATTACTGTGATGTTGAAAGGTCTGCCTTGGATTAGTGTTGAAATCATTCTATCATTTTTGAGATTGTATCCCCATACAGCTTTTCCCACTCTTTTGTTGACTATGATGGCTACTCCATTGCTTCTACTGGATTCTTGCCCACAATAGTAGATATGATAATTGTCTGAATTGAATTTGCTCATTCCCTTCCATTTTAGTTCACTGATGCCCAGGATGTCAATGTTTATTCTTAACATCTTCTGTTTGACCAGATCCAGTTTACCAAGATTCATAGATCTTACATTCCAGGTTCCTATGCAGTATTTTTCTTTCCAGCATCAGACTTTCCTTTCACTTCCAGGCACGTCCACAGCTGAGCTTCCTTTCGGCTTTGGCCCAACCACTTCATTAGCTCTGGAGTTACTTGTACTTGTCCTCCGCTCTTCCTTAGTAGCTTTTTGACCTGAGGGGCCCATCTTCTAGCATCATATCTTTTAGCCTTTTGTTTCCGTCCATGGAGTTTTCTTGGCAAAGATACTGGAGTGGCTTGCCAGTTCCTGCTCCAAATGGATTGCATTTAGTCAGTACTCTCCACTATGTCCTGTCCGTCTTGAGTGGCCCTGCAAGGCATAGCCCATAGCTTCTCTGAATTACTCAAACCCCTTTGCCACAACAAGGCAGCAAGCTGTGAAGGGGATACCATGTACTACTAACCAACAACTGCATTAATGCAATTTGTAGTCCACCTGGGTAAAGAGACAGACTGGGAAAGGCAGTTTTATAAGTAGAGAAATATTTCTTTTGAACGATCCAATAACAAATTAATAAATCTGCCCCCAATCCCCACAACAATCCCTCTAAATCCCATTGTTTATTTCAAAACCATTTAATGAACGAATGAATGATGTCAATTCAGCTAGTAAACACTTTCTTTGTTAGCTGTTAGCAGTAACAAATCAATTGTGTCATTTCTAATCTTTATCATGAATGAACTTATTTTAAAGTCTAACATACCAAGCTTTTATTTGTTCTGTCCTGGCATATGCACATATATAGGAGTGAAGGGGAAGCTGCATCAGCTGTTCTGCTTTACTTCAGTGTTATTGATCTATGCCATGCTCATCAGTCTTGCCTAGTTTGTGAGCTGAGTACAGTGGTGCCTCGCTTTACGACGTTAATTCGTTCCAGCGAAATTGCTGTAGAGCGAAAATGTAAAGCAAAATAAAAAAGCCCATTGAAATGCATTGAAACCCGTTCAATGCATTCCATTGGGCTGAAAACTCACCGTCCAGCGAAGATCCTCCATAGGGGTGGCCATTTTCATTGTGCAGTGAGGAATCTGTCCCTAAGCACAATGGGGGGCCATTTTGTATACCCGGTGGCCATTTTGAAACCCAACGATGAGCTGTTTTGATCGTCGTAAAGCAAAAATCGGTTCCCGAAGCAGGGAACCAATCATCGCAAAGTGGAAAAACCCCATTCAAGCCATCGTTTTGCGATTACAATTGCAATTGCAAAAACATTGTCGTGAAGCATTTTCATCATTATACAGGGTAATTGTAAAGCGTGGCATGACTGTAGTGCCTTTTGTATCTCCAAGCAAGCTTTCGAGGAATTTGAGTCCCATGGCAGCAGAAACAAAAAAACTGAGTCACAAAAACAGTTTTTCCATGACGGACATTTTTTACAAGCATTCCATTGTTATTTTTTACCATTTGTGGAAATGTTTAATATAATCTTAGAACTGCAGAGCTGGAAGGGACCCTATAGATCATTGAGTTCTGCCCCTATCAAGGAGGCACAGTCGGGAATAAAACTCCCAACCTCTGGCTTTGCAGGCAGAGAGCTAAATTTCTGAGCAGTGAAGGACACAAACATTGCAGCAGTATTGGTGGGAGCAAGCATAGAAAAATAAAAATAGTTAATCTTATTAATGGTTGAAAATTGGAATAATAGTGTAGACACTAATTCACAGCACTTTTCAAAAGGCATTGGTAGCTAACAAGAGCCACAGCAATCCATGCTGCCCATCTATTCTTTCCCAGAAGCTCCCCCCCCCCAAGTATCACTGTTATAAGTGTTCATAACCAACCTATTGTTGGCATCTCTCTCTGTCTGCTTGTCTTGTCGTTCACATATCAGATATTCCACAGAGTAACCTGATCAGTCTATTGGATAATGTTAGAGCAGCCTATAGAATTCTGCTTGCATCCTCTGAATGCTGCTGTTAAAACTACAGCACTATACCCCTTTACATCTGGAGCCTTACCTATTTAATGCCATTATAAAATGTGATCAAATTGCTTAGTTTCTTTATGTGTAGTGAATGCAAAATATTTTGTCTAATATTTAATTATATAAATATATATGTATATAAAACAGCCATTATAAGTATTTTATGCATTCTGTTTTGCAGTCACGATATATTTGCACAAATGATTGTTAATGCCAGATTAATAAACCCAATGTTTTTTGTTGTTGTTTAGTAATTAAGGCATGTCCGACTCTTCGTGACCCCATGGACAGAGCACACCAGGACCTCCTCCACTGCCTCCTGGGGCTGGGTCAAGTTTATGTTGGTAGCTTTGATGACATTGTCCATCCATCTCGTCCTCTTTCGTCCCCTTCTCCTCTTGCCTTCACACTTTCCGAACATCAGGGTATTTTCCAGAGAGTCTTCTCTTCTCATCAAATGGCCAAAGTATTGGAGCCTCAGCTTCAAGATCTGTCCCTTCAGTGAGCACTCAGGGTTGATTTCTTTCAAAATGGATAGGTTTGTTCTCTTTGCAGTCCAGGGGACTCTCAAGAGTCTCCTCCAGCACCACAATTCAAAAGGATTAATTCTTCGGCTGTCAGCTTTCTTTATGGTCCAGCTCTCACTTCTGTACATCGCTATGGTAAAAAACATCGCTTTGACTATGCAAAGCTTTGTTGGCAAGGTGATGTCTCTGCTTTTTAAGATGCTGTCTGGGTTTGTCATCACTTTCCTCCCAAGAAGCAAGCGTATTTTAATTTCGTGGCTGCTGTCACCATCTGCAGTGATCATGGAGCCCAAGAAGATAAAATCTTTCACTGCCTCCATATCTTTCCCTTCTATTTGCTAGGAGGTGATGGGACCAGTGGCCATGATCCTAGTTTTTTTGATGCTGAGTTTCAGACCATTTTTTGCGCTCTCCTCTTTCACCCTCATTTTGAGATTCTTTAATTCCTCCGCAGTTTTTGCCATTACAGTGGTATCATCTGCATATCGGAGGTTGTTGATATTTCTTCCGGCAACCTTAATTCCAGTTTGGGATTCCTCTAGTGGCTAACCAGTTCCTGCTCCAGGTGGATTGAGTTTAGTCTGAACTCTCAAGTGAGAGCTGGACCATAAAGAAAGCAGACCGCCGAAGAATTGATGCCTTTGAATTGTGGTGCTGGAGGAGGCTCTTGAGAATCCCCTGGACTGCAAGGAGAACAAACCTATCAATACTAAAGGAAATCAACCCTGAGTGCTCACTGGAAGGACAGATCCTGAAGCTGAGGCTCCAGTACTTTGGCCATCTCATGAGAAGAAAAGAGTCCTTGGAAAAAACCTTGATGTTAGGAAGGTGTGATGGCAAGAGGAGAAGGGGACGACCGAGGATGAGATGGCTGGACAGTGTCTGCGAAGCAACCAACATGAACCTGACACAACTCCGGGAGGCAGTAGAAGACAGAAGGGCCTGGCGTGCTCTGGTCCATGGGGTCACGAAGAGTCGGACACGACTAAACAACTAAACACACACACACTCCACTATGACCTGTCCGTCTTGGGTGTCCCTGCATGGCGTAGCTCATAGCTTCTCTGAATTACTCAAGCCCCTTCACCATAACAAAGCAGCAATCCATGAAGTTGTAAATGTTTTAGGAGAGGCTTATCCGTTAATCTGAAAGACTGCATAAACCATTTTTTATTTTGTGAGTTTGCACAATGCTGAGATGGCTTTGTAACCATTAAACAGTGTGAATGAATAATACTCCAGAGTAGCTTGTAGGCCATTTTATCTGGAGATCTCAAAGTGCTTTACAGTGATAGGGAATTAGTGAAAGTAATTAGATCATTTGTATTTCTCTGTCATTGGTATATATTGCCAAGGCAGGGATTTTTTCCCTGCTGTGTTGTCTAATGTAGCTTTAAACATTTAAAACACTTGACATTTCCCACTTTTTAAAAATTTATTGCTTTTATTATATTGTTATTACTGAAATTTAAAGTGCATCTTGCATAGATTACATAGATTCCTGATCATATATTAATGTGAGCTCCGTTCAATATCTTTAAGATCATTATTGACCCATATACAAAGTCATGTCTCCCCAGCAGTGATACGAAACAAAGAAGTTACATCTTCTCCACTGATCCCTGAATTTGCCGGGAATTTACTATTTCCAGAATATTCCAGCTAGAGATTCTTGGAGCTGCCATCCAAAAATTAAATATTTTTCAATTGAACATTGATTCCATGTTTACTGGCTTTGTATAGTTTACCTGTTATCAGAGTTGTGTTCAGATCCTGCTCCAACTCATTATTAAAGCTCTGTTCAAAACCTGTTTCAGTATGAAGTGCCTTTTGCTTGAATTCAGTTGGCTCAGCAGGACAAAGTCCACCATAGTAATTGCCATTCAAAAGGAAAGGAGGCGAGACTGTTCAGGAAGCTGGTTTTCACCCGGTGCAATTTGCCTGTTCCACAACATATGCTTAAGTTTTAAGTCTGCCTTGCTCATTTGACTGTCATCTTGTATTATCCTGCTTTAAACTCATATTTCTTTTTGAACCTTCCAGCTGAAATCCTGTTGCACGGTCAAGCAAATACAGTGGTGCCCCTGGACTGCAAGGAGAACACACCTATCAATTCTAAAGGAAATCAACCCTGAGTGCTCACTGGAAGGACAGATCCTGAAGCTGAGGCTCCAGTACTTTGGCCATCTCATGAGAAGAGAAGACTCCTTGGAAAAGACCTTGATGTTGGGAAAGTGTGAAGGCAAGAGGAGAAGGGGACTACAGAGGATGAGATGGCTGGACAGTGTCATTAAAGCAACCAACATAAATTTGACACAACTATGGGAGGCAGTGGAAGATAGGAGGGCCTGGCATGTTCTGGTCCATGGGGTCACGCAGAGTCGGACACGACTAAACGACTAGACGACGAGAATTCCACAGGTGTTTGCTTTCTGCAGAACCCTTCCTCAGACCAAAACTAGAGGTGGGGGAAGAAGCATGGAAATTTAAGAGGATGGGGGAAAGTTGCTGTTATGAAAATTGTTCCCATGTGATACAGTCACCTGCATGGTCTAGCTTTAGACACTTCACTTCTACTACAGAATTCCTGTGCATGCAGAATGTGCAAAAATTAGAACAGGGTTGGTGTCAATGTGTTTGGCCAATGGTTTGAGCAGGGAATGGCATACTTCCAGCTGTGCAAACATAGGGTTCTTATGTGATTGGGAACCACCAACTCACAGGATTCCCTTTACATGGAATAACTTAGAGACATAGGATTCTGCCTTATACTGAGCCAGACTATTCATCCACCTGGCCCAAGATGGTTTACAGGCTTTCAGGCACACATTTTCCTATTTCCACCTGGAAGATCCTAGTAATTCAACCTGCACATCATTCATATTGTCTTCTGCTGACTTATGATCTGGGCACAGCTTGCAAAAGTTATGTTTTCAAATCAGCTCCCAGAATCTCTTGGTCATCATGGCCAGTGTACTATCAAAGGAAAGAAAAGTAAAGGCACCTTCTCCAGCCTTACTTAGATGGAGGTAATTTCTGAATTGGTGATAAATGAAACCAAACCCAAGTTACAAAAGGGATCTGAACTTCAAGATCTTCTGATTCTTTGAATAGGCAGTAGATGCTGCTGAACAGCCAATAAAGACAAACTATAGGGACAAATTAGCCACCCATAGAGGATTCCATCATTTTGGAGGTGCTTCCCTCATTAGTGCAAATGTCTTGCAGGAGGGAGATAACAGCGCTTACAATTTTGGAGAGACACAGAATATTCTCAGCAACTTAATGGCTGAGTAATATCTTCTGCTTTAAAACAAACCAAAGTAGAGAAATTTCTGCCAATCATCTGTCA